>NC_134269.1:188176755-188476755 GCF_031893055.1 Leptodactylus fuscus
ATCTATCTCCTATCTATCTATCTATCTATCTATCTATCTGTCTATCCATCTCCTATCTATCTATCTATCTATCTATCTATCTATCTCCTATCATCTATCTATCTATCTATCTATCTATCTATCTATCTATCTCCTATCTATCATCTATCTATTTATCTATCTATCTACTATCTATCATTTATCTATCTATCTATCATCTATCTATCTATCTATCTATCTATCTATCTCCTATCTATCGTCTATCTATCTATCTATCTATCTATCTATCTATCTATCTCCTATCTATCATCTATCTATCTATCTATCTATCTATCTATCTATTTCCTATCTATCTATCTATCTATCTATCTATCTATCTATCTCCTATCTATCTATCTATCTATCTATCTATCATTTATCTATCTATCTATCATCTATCTATCTATCTATCTCCTATCTATCTATCTATCTATCTATCTATCATCTGTCTATCTATCTATCTATCTATCTATCTATCTATCTATCTCCTATCTATCGTCTATCTATCTATCTATCTATCTATCATCTATCATTTATCTATCTATCTATCTATCTATCTATCTATCATCTATCTATCTATCTCCTATCTATCTATCTATCTATCTATCTATCTATCTATCTATCTATCTCCTATCTATCTATCTATCTATCTATCTCCTATCTATCATCTATCTATCTATCTATCTATCTATCTATCTATCTACTATCTATCATCTATCTATCTATCTATCATCTATCTATCTATCTATCTATCTATCTATCTATCTATCTCCCAGGGTGCACAGACAGGCTCATTTACATATCTGTTTTACTGGTATGTTATAAAAAGGGGGGGGGGGGGTCCTTTAAGAAAAGAGTAGCATCGTCCCTCTGCAACCACTATTATGCCCCACAGCGGCTATGGAGCATAATAGAGTTGGGTGGGCAATTGTGGGGAATAATAGAGGTTTCAGGGGGCCACTGTGGGACATAATATATATAGACGCACACCTTCCCCTGGTATCTGATGCGGACGATCAAAAGAAAAACCTAATTGTTAGCTCTTAGGAGCAGGATGTGTATTGTATTAGATTGTAAGTTCTTAGGAGCAGGACATATACTGTATATTAGATTGTAAGCTCTTAGGATCAGGATGTGCATTGTATTAGATTGTAAGCTCTTAGGAGCAGGATGTATATTGTATTAGATTGTAAGCTCTTAGGAGCAGGATGTCTTTGTCTCTTTCTTCCCTTACAGATTCAGCTCGCCGGACAATATAACAAAATACAAATATACAGCAATATGCAGCAGGACATATTATCTATCTATCTATCTATCTATCTATCTATCTATCTCCTATCTATCTATCTATCTATCTATCTATCTATCTATCTATCTCCTATCTATCTATCTATATCTATCTATTTATCTATCTATCTATCTATCTATCTATCTATCTATCTATCTATCTCCTATCTATCTATCTATCTCCTATCTATCTCCTATCTATCTATCTATCTATCTATCTATCTATCTATCTATCTCCTATCTATCTATCTCATATCTATCTATATCTATCTATCTATCTATCTATCTATCTATCTACTATCTATCTATCATCTATCATCTATCTATCTCCTATCTATCTATCTATCTATCTATCTCCTATCTATCTATCTCCGATCTATCTATCTATCTATCTATCTATCTATCTCCTATCTATCTATCTATCTATCTATCTATCTCATATCTATCTATATCTATATATCTATCTATCTACTATCTATCATCTATCATCTATCTATCTCCTATCTATCTATCTATCTATCTATCTATCTATCTATCTATCTCCTATCTATCTATCTATCTATCTATCTGTCTATCCATCTCCTATCTATCTATCTATCTATCTATCTATCTATCTATCTATCTATCTATCTCCTATCATCTATCTATCTATCTATCTATCTATCTCCTATCTATCATCTATCTATTTATCTATCTATCTACTATCTATCATTTATCTATCTATCTATCTATCTATCATCTATCTATCTATCTATCTATCTATCTATCTATCTCCTATCTATCGTCTATCTATCTATCTATCTATCTATCTATCTATCTATCTCCTATCTATCATCTATCTATCTATCTATCTATCTATTTCCTATCTATCTATCTATCTATCTATCTATCTCCTATCTATCTATCTATCTATCTATCTACTATCTATCATTTATCTATCTATCTATCATCTATCTATCTATCTCCTATCTATCTATCTATCTATCTATCTATCTATCTATCTATCATCTGTCTATCTATCTATCTATCTATCTATCTATCTATCTCCTATCTATCGTCTATCTATCTATCTATCTATCTATCTATCTATCTATCTATCTACTATCTATCATTTATCTATCTATCTATCTATCTATCTATCTATCTATCTATCATCTATCTATCTATCTCCTATCTATCTATCTATCTATCTATCTATCTATCTATCTCCTATCTATCTATCTATCTATCTATCTATCTATCTATCTATCTCCTATCTATCATCTATCTATCTATCTATCTATCTATCTATCTACTATCTATCATCTATCTATCATCTATCTATCTATCTATCTATCTATCTATCTATCTATCTATCTATCATCTATCTATCTATCTATCTATCTATCTATCTCCTATCTATCCATCTCCTATCTATCTATCTATCTATCTATCTATCTATCTATCTCCCAGGGTGCACAGACAGGCTCATTTACATATCTGTTTTACTGGTATGTTATAAAAAGGGGGGGGGGGGGTCCTTTAAGAAAAGAGTAGCATCGTCCCTCTGCAACCACTATTATGCCCCACAGCGGCTATGGAGCATAATAGAGTTGGGTGGGCAATTGTGGGGAATAATAGAGGTTTCAGGGGGCCACTGTGGGACATAATATATATAGACGCACACCTTCCCCTGGTATCTGATGCGGACGATCAAAAGAAAAACCTAATTGTGCCGCCCCCCCCCCCCCCCCCCCCCCCGGTCTTCAGTCCGGAGAAGGGGGGGGGGCGTTTTTTGATCGACCGCCTCAGGCAGCAGAGGGGCTAGGTTCACCACTGAGCAGGACATATTTTGTATTATAGTGTAAGCTCTTAGGAGCAGGGCGTGTATTGTATTAGATTGTAAGCTCTTAGGAGCAGGATGTGTATTGTATTAGATTGTAACCTCTTAGGAGCTGGATGTGTATTGTATTAGATTGTAAGTTCTTAGGAGCAGGACATATACTGTATATTAGATTGTAAGCTCTTAGGAGCAGGATGTGCATTGTATTAGATTGTAAGCTCTTAGGAGCAGGATGTATATTGTATTAGATTGTAAGCTCTTAGGAGCAGGATGTATATTGTATTAGATTGTAAGCTCTTAGGAGCAGGATGTCTTTGTCTCTTTCTTCCCTTACAGATTCAGCTCGCCGGACAATATAACATTATACAAATATACAGCAATATGCAGCAGGACATATTATCTATCTATCTATCTATCTATCTATCTATCTATCACATATCTATCTATCTATCTATCTATCTATCTATCTATCTATCTCCTACCTATCTATCTATCTATCTATCTATCTATCTATATCTATCTATCTATCTATCTATCTCCTATCTATCTATCTATCTATCTATCTATCTATCTATCTATCTATCTATCTCCTATCTATCTATCTATCTATCTCCTATCTATCTATCTATCTATCTATCTATCTATCCATCTCCTATCTATCTATATCCTATCTATCTATCTATCTATCTATCTATCTATCTCCTATCTATCTATCTCTATCTATCTATCTATCTATCTATCTATCTATCTACTATCTATCATCTATCATCTATCTATCTATCTCCTATCTATCTATCTATCTATCTATCTATCTATCTATCTCCTATCTATCTATCTATCTATCTATCTATCTATCTATCTATCTGTCTATCCATCTCCTATCTATCTATCTATCTATCTATCTCCTATCATCTATCTATCTATCTATCTATCTATCTATCTATCTCCTATCTATCATCTATCTATCTATCTACTATCTATCATTTATCTATCTATCTATCTATCTATCTCCTATCTATCATCTATCTATCTATCTATCTATTTCCTATCTATCTATCTATCTATCTATCTATCTATCTATCTCCTATCTATCTATCTATCTCCTATCTATCTATCTATCTATCTATCTATCTATCTATCATCTATCTATCTATCTATCTATCTATCTATCTCCTATCTATCTATCTATCTATCTATCTATCTACTATCTATCATTTATCTATCTATCTATCATCTATCTATCTATCTATCTATCTATCTATCTATCTATCTCCTATCTATCTATCTATCTATCTATCTATCTATCTATCTATCTATCTCCTATCTATCGTCTATCTATCTATCTATCTATCTATCTATCTCCTATCTATCATCTATCTATCTATCTATCTATCTATCTATCTATCTATCTATCTACTATCTATCATCTATCTATCTATCTATCTATCTATCTATCTATCTATCTATCATCTATCTATCTCCTATCTATCTATCTATCTATCTATCTATCTATCTATCTATCCATCTCCTATCTATCTATCTATCTATCTATCTATCTATCTCCCAGGGTGCACAGACAGGCTCATTTACATATCTGTTTTACTGGTATGTTATAAAAAGGGGGGGGGGGTCCTTTAAAAAAAGAGTAGCATTGTCCCTCTGCAACCACTATTATGCCCCACAGCGGCTATGGAGCATAATAGAGTCGGGTGGGCAATTGTGGGGAATAATAGAGGTCTCAGGGGGCCACTGTGGGACATAATATATATAGACGCACACCTTCCCCTGGTATCTGATGCGGACGATCAAAAGAAAAACCTAATTGTGCCGCCCCCCCCCCCCCCCGGTCTTCAGTCCGGAGAAGGGGGGGGGGCATTTTTTGATCGACCGCCTCAGGCAGCAGAGGGGCTAGGTTCACCACTGAGCAGGACATATTTTGTATTATAGTGTAAGCTCTTAGGAGCAGGGCGTGTATTGTATTAGATTGTAAGCTCTTAGGAGCAGGATGTGTATTGTATTAGATTGTAACCTCTTAGGAGCTGGATGTGTATTGTATTAGATTGTAAGTTCTTAGGAGCAGGACATATACTGTATATTAGATTGTAAGCTCTTAGGAGCAGGATGTGCATTGTATTAGATTGTAAGCTCTTAGGAGCAGGATGTATATTGTATTAGATTGTAAGCTCTTAGGAACAGGATGTATATTGTGTTAGATTGTAAGCTCTTAGGAGCAGGACATATACTGTATATTAGATTGTAAGCTCTTAGGAGCAGGATGTGCATTGTATTAGATTGTAAGCTCTTAGGAGCATGATGTGCATTGTATTAGATTGTAAGCTCTTAGGAGCATGATGTGTATTGTATTAGATTGTAAGCTCTTAGGAGCAGGATGTCTTTATCTCTCTCTTCCCTTACAGATTCAGCTCGCCGGACAATATAACAAAATACAAATATACAGCAATATGCAGCAGGACAGACGTGATCCAGGGAGATATCCGATCGCCACATCTGGGGTCAGGAAGGAATTTTTTGCCCCCCTGAGGTATAACACTCCGGGGGGTTTGTTTCGCCTTCCTCTGGATCTTTGGGTCGGGTGGCTCTTATCTCAGGACATGGTGGTCAGAATGCAGCGAGGTCTGCAGTATCCATCAGCCTGACCTGAGAGTCACTGTGACCCATTTTATAGTTTTATTAAAGGGCCAGTAATAATTTTATTACAATGTTGCTTATTGCTATTCAATAAAAAAAAATGAATTAAATAATGTATATTGTGTGTTCATCTTTTGTTTGGATTTCTCCTTTTATAGTGACCATGATAACAGTGGTCACTGAAGTAGACTCGGCCACTGATTCAGTTCAATATATAATAAAGTGTATCTTCTCCTATGTATAAGATGGCAGCAGCTGCTGCAGGACCAGCGACTATAGGGGGTGCCATATAGAGAGAGCAGATCATTTAGAACTCCATGTCATAAAGTCAACTCCTGTCCCAGGTTACATGACAAGTATTATGGGGGTCAGTCTCTGTGATGGGGGTAATACCATTGTTTGTCCTCAATATACACAACATACTACCTGAAAGAAGACTGAAGAGCAACTGAATAGACATGAGGATCCTTGTATAGAAACAGACTACAGAGATGTCATTCACAAAGGAGCAATAAATACAGATAACACAAATAATATAGCTCCATAACAAGACATGGACCACTATTACCAGACAATGGCTACCTCTACTAACACTGGTAGATCTTATGCCAGGCTGAGTAAAAGGGATAGTTGAACTGAGTTACACCCATGGATTGGTCCTGACAATGTAATTAGTAAGCCATTGGAAGTAAGCTCCGCCTCTCTATGTACAATGGGAGGAGCTTCCAGAACCTAGATGTCCTAGATGATCCCCTTACTTATATAGTCTATATCCATCCCTACTGGTCACCTACAGTAAAATCCATTGAAGCTAAGACCCTACAGTAAATAATTATACAAACATTTATTTATTTACTTATATAGTGCCATCATATTCCACAGCACTTTACAGAGATAATGTCATGCTTTCCTATATACGGTTCACAATATACATTCCCTATCAGTATGTAATTTGGAGTGTCGGAGGAAACCGGAATACCTGGTAAGAAACACATGCAAACATAGGCCAAAACCACCTAACTACCTATTTGCTACCCTACACTCCTCAGCCCCATTTTCTACAGCTCTTGAACCAATGTCTATAAGCTAAAGAGCCTTTAGGATTTTGTATTGAAGTCTAAGATCTTCAGGTTATGTCTCTGAATGAAGCAGATTGTAGCTCATGGGTCTCCTATGTAATGCATCTCTACAGTGCTCTCTCCTGCCTCTTGCTGGTAAGAGCATACAAGGAAAAACCTATCACAAGCAGGAGGCAGGCTGAAGTTGCAACATGTTAAATAAACAAACTCTGCAGTATGAAATAGGAGATAGCAGGTCAATGTCATCAATTTATCCTTAGCTGCGCTTAGATCTTATTGAGCAAGTGTAATGTGATAAGACTCTGCCCGTTTGGAACACATAACATAGGTTGCCTTAAGAAAAAGGAAGAAACCAAAACCCATAAAACAGGTATACAAGGTATAAACATTATTCTATAACAATAGTCTATACTGAACGATCTAGGCAAAGCATTTTTTGGCCGGAGTGCTCCTTTAGTCTTTCAGAAATTCTGATTTTCAGCCTGTAAGCAGCTTTGTTACATATAAAGCATATGGATCTTCTTAGTGGAGAAATGTCCCTTTATTTTCTATCTGGACTGGATATTCATTTCAACACAAGTTCATGACATTATTATTGGTTACTTTTACAAAAACATTACCATTGTGGCAAATCTGGTGGATAGACTGACCAGTGTGTGACCAAATGACCTTATTGTTTCTTACAGTGGTTATCAAGTCACCCTGCTTCAGATCAAAGCCAGTTAGGTCCTTATTGGACACCAAATACAATATTTGGCCAATACGTGTGACCAACACTGCTGGGCGTAACAGCCAAATGTTTACTAAACTCAGGGGGAAGTGTATGACCTAAAATCTTCGTTCGTAGATCCATGTCGTCTCGATTTTTAATTTCAGCTAATGTCTATACAGGAGCACACATTTGGGAAGAAACACTGGCAATAATAAGTAGTTTTAGCAAGGAGTGTTATGTAACTTACAATTTTGCATAAAGACATGTGATTACATAGTGAAGAATGTTCAGATGTATTGTCTTCCACACGTTAGTAACTAGGTAACAGATGTACCCGGACCTAAAAATGCACATCTTATAATCGCTATTCAGGGAATGTAAAACAAATGGCGAGTCCATTACCACTCGGTCAGGTTCACCTCTGTTAAGTGAAGGTTTTGAATCCATTAGCTCCCTGCACTAGAATACGTGTCCGCATTAGATATTTGTGTAAATCTCATGGACACGACATTCATGAAATTTGTGACAGAGGAAGCTAAGAAGCCTTAAATAACCCCGAGAAGTCTTCATTATAATGCAGTAATACATATTTATAGGACTAAACGTGTTTCTGGTGCTGTTATGAAGGGAAATGGTATGACTGGCACTGATACGTGGGCAGTGATGTGGTCAGGACTGTTATGGGGCCACTATTGTGTCAGACACTATGGCTATGATGACCAATTGTTATTAGAGTATTATATGGCACCATGACTGTTTTAACACATTGGTGGGCCTTGTGCAAAGATTTCATAAGTGGGCCTCCCTATCACCATCACCTAGAAATGCTGGACCTGCACAAATTGTAATACTCCCTCAATGGCCCACACATAGTATAATGCCCATTAGTAGTTTTCACAAAGAATAATGGCTCCATAGTCCCATATCATGTCCCCCCCCCCATCCCCATGGCTGCCCACACCCTGTCATGCCCCACTCAGGTGGCCCCCACAGTATCATGTCCTCACCCCTAAGGTTGTACCCACAGAATCATCTGTAGAACACTGCCAGGACTCCTAGGAAACTATCTATATAACAGTGTAGAACACTGTCAAGGCTTCAAGGAACCTATCTATCCTATCCCATCCTATCCTATCCTACCCTACTAATATTATAAAAAATGTGAAAGTTTGGATGTTTGTGTGTCTGTTCCTCAATCACGCAAAAACGACTGAACGGAATTGAATGAAATCCAGCACACAGATAGATAGTAACCTCGATTAAAACATAGGCTATTTTTTATCCCAGTAAATGACATGGCTTCACGACTGTTATGAATTTTTGTTGACATACTATATTACACTGCTCTTATCTCACCTTCTGAGAAAGCCAGGCCTGTTATCTCTCTGTGTAAACACACGCTAACCCTCAGTGTTCATGCATTTGCATATTATCTGATCTACTACAGTCACTTCTGACACACTGACATGGGCAATCACCTTTAATCCAAATTGCCAGTTTGTCAATTTTAAACATGCCCAGAAAAAGAGAATCTAATTTGTCGCAAACAACGAAAGCTATGAAGGAAGCCTGAAGTCACAGACTTCTTATCAACTGGAGCTCAGGGAGATCATCAACGCCAACAACATGCTCATTATATGGTGTCCCAGCGAGCTGCTGAGATGCCAGAATCATCACGGACACAGCGCGAGGAACGAGTTCAACGGCAGGCCACATTGAGAGTTGCCGAAACGCCTGAGATGCCCCAACAATCACAGCCATGCTGCGAGGAACAAGTTCAGCAGCAGAACAGCTTAAGAGCTGCCAAAATGCCGGAGCAGGCAAATCATCAACGGCAGCAATTTTCTGAATGTAGGCGGATCATCCACTCCAACAACCCGCAGATGAAGCTGCGGGCAGAAGCTAGTAAAACATAATATAGAACACTGTCAGGGCTCCAGGGAACCTATCTATATAACATAGTGTAGAATACTGTCAGGCCCACTAGGAACCTATCTATATAAAATAGTGTAGAACACTGTCAGGACTCCTAGGAACCTATCTATATAACATATTGTATATACTGTCAGGGCCACTAGGAACCTATCTATATAACATATTGTATACACTGTCAGGGCTCGAGGGAACCTATCTATATAACATAGTGTAGAACACTGTCAGGCCCACTAGGAACCTATCAATAAAACATAGTGTAGAACACTGTCAGGGCTCCTAGGAACCTATCTATATAACATAGTGTAGAACACTGTCAGGCCCACTAGGAACCTATCTATAAAACATAGTGTAGAACGCTGTCAGGGCTCCTAGGAACCTATCTATAAAACATAGTGTATAGCACTGTCAGGGCTCCTAGGAATCTATCTATAAAACATAGTGTACAATACTGTCAGGGCTCCTAGGAGCCTATCTCTAAAACATAGTGTATAGCACTGTCAGGGCTCCGAGGAACCTATCTATAAAACATAGTGTAGAACACTGTCAGGGCTCTGGGGAAACCATATATAAAACAAAGCATAGAACACTTTGAAAACAAAAAACAAATTACCCAAAAATATAGTGTAATCTCAAAAGAACAGAAAATCAATAGTAACAAAAGACAATGTTTTGAGATTAAAAATATATAAACTAATTTTATTCAAAGCATACAAAACATTTGACATAACAAAAAACATAAATACAGGAAGACATACCAAGGAGCACCCACTACATAATAGTGGGTAGCTACCGCTAACCCTCCCTCCTGCGGAAATGTGGAACAATTAAATCCCCAATAGTAACAAATACATATAACCTTTAGATGGGGGTATGTACGTATGGCCTAATATATCATACTATAATAGTAGATTAAGCTCATCCCAGAAAAGGCACAATCCCATAAAATATCCAATCAGTCAGATGTACATACCCACAAACATGATGAAATAATAAATATCAATCACTGCCCGGGGGATCTACAAAACATCGCAGGTAGGGAAAATGACGCGCGATCACCGGTGCTTACAGCCGCACACTTTTCAAACCTATTCAAATGAATGGGTTTCAAAAATGACTGCAGGTTTCCTTCTCCTGCCCAGTTTTGGGCAGGAAATGGAAACCTGCAGAACGGAGGCCGGGACGCAGATGTGAACGAGCCCTATGTATCCAATGTACTGATTTTTTAGGCAACATATGTCCATTGTTAGTGAAGGCAATAGTGAAACATGGCTAACGCTGGGCATCTCCACCAACGTTTTATTTTTGATGTACTTGCTAGATCTGTGTTCATTGCAGTTCAGAACTTGGTACCACAGTTGTAGTCAGCTAGGCTCTCAAAAGTCAGGTATCTTTGTGCTGGCGCTGCTTCAATTACCCAGAACCTCATGAAGACCAATTACTCTACCCTAAAATGGTCCTCCAACAAAAATCTCCGACACAATTATTATAAGTACCAGATGTGCACTACATACTGCTTTTGTATTATCAGTGATAAGTGATAGCCGGACATCTTGACACTGTATTGTAGAAAGAGAATTGGAGCGCTGACAGTCCACGTGTTATCTAGATAGCATGTGATAGATCAAGGAAATTAAGTATCTGTTTCACTTCACTAACTCTCTCTTTGACCTGGCTATTATGAATGTCAATTTGCTTCTTCGAAAGGTTACGAGATTGCCAGACAAATGAAATGATTCTGTAGGCCAGTAATATAACCCCGAACTTGTCACAACAAGAAATAAAGGATTTTATAGAAAGCCTTATGTATTCTCTCTGGCTTTTGTGTGGTAAATTAGTAGCTAATTTCAGTCTTCCAAGAATCCGAGCCTGCGCTTATTATATAAGGATTTTCTATTGCAACTTGAAAGAAAAGGACATCCAATGACAAGACAGATGGGAAAAATCAACCTGAGAACCAAGGTCTGAAGGCCCCAACAGAAGAGATGAAGATCTGAAGGATCACCAAGAAGGTGGAGGGATTATAGCACTGAAGTCACCTATAGGCTACATAAGTAAATTGGGGACCGAGTTGGCTAAAGGCATGTGTCAAATGATACGATGCCCTAGCTGATAAAGGGCAAAACGCTGAGCTCTGTGATATACAGGTCTATATGATAAAGGGTGAGTATCTGAGCTCTGTGATATATAGGGTTATATGATAGACGGAGAGAAGCTGAGCTCTGTGATATATAGGGTTATATGATAGAGGAGAGAAGCTAAGGTCTGTGATATATAGGGTTATATGATAGAGGGAGAGAAGCTGAGCTCTGTGATATATAGGGTTATATGATAGAGGAGAGAAGCTGAGCTCTGTGATATATAGGGATATATGATAGAGGAGAGAAGCTGAGCTCTGTGATATATAGGTTTATATGATAGAGGAGAGAAGCTGAGCTCTGTGATATATAGGGTTATATGATAGAGGAGAGAAGCTGAGCTCTGTGATATATAGGGTTATATGATAGAGGAGAGAAGCTGAGCTCTGTGATATATAGGGATATATGAAAGAGGAGAGAAGCTGAGCTCTGTGATATATAGGGTTATATGATAGAGGAGAGAAGCTGAGCTCTGTGATATATAAGGTTATATGATAGAGGAGAGAAGCTGAGCTCTGTGATATATAGGGTTATATGATAGAGGAGAGAAGCTGAGCTCTGTGATATATAGGGTTATATGATAGAGGAGAGAAGCTGAGCTCTGTGATATATAGGGTTATATGATAGAGGAGAGAAGCTGAGCTATGTGATATATAGGGTTATATGATAGAGGAGAGAAGCAGAGCTCTGTGATATATAGGGTTATATGATAGAGGGAGAGAAGCTGAGCTCTGTGATATATAGGGTTATATGATAGAGGAGAGAAGCTGAGCTCTGTGATATATAGGGTTATATGATAGAGGAGAGAAGCTGAGCTCTGTGATATATAGGGTTATATGATAGAGGGAGAGAAGCTGAGCTCTGTGATATATAGGGTTATATGATAGAGGAGAGTAGCTGAGCTCTGTGATATATAGGGTTATATGATAGAGGAGAGAAGCTGAGCTCTGTGATATATAGGGTTATATGATAGAGGAGAGAAGCTGAGCTCTGTGATATATAGGATTATATGATAGAGGAGAGAAGCTGAGCTCTGTGATATATAGGATTATATGATAGAGGAGAGAAGCTGAGCTCTGTGATATATAGGGTTATATGATAGAGGAGAGAAGCTGAGCTCTGTGATATATAGGGTTATATGATAGAGGAGAGAAGCTGAGCTCTGTGATATATAGGGTTATATGATAGAGGAGAGAAGCTGAGCTCTGTGATATATAGGGTTATATGATAGAGGAGAGAAGCTGAGCTCTGTGATATATAGGGTTATATGATAGAGGAGAGAAGCTGAGCTCTGTGATATATAGGATTATATGATAGAGGAGAGAAGCTGAGCTCTGTGATATATAGGATTATATGATAGAGGAGAGAAGCTGAGCTCTGTGATATATAGGGTTATATGATAGAGGAGAGAAGCTGAGCTCTGTGATATATAGGGTTATATGATAGAGGAGAGAAGCTGAGCTCTGTGATATATAGGGTTATATGATAGAGGAGAGAAGCTGAGCTCTGTGATATATAGGGTTATATGATAGAAGGAGAGAAGCTGAGCTCTGTGATATATAGGGTTATATGATAGAAGGAGAGAAGCTGAGCTCTGTGATATATAGGGTTATATGATAGAGGAGAGAAGCTGAGCTCTGTGATATATAGGGTTATATGATAGGGGAGAGAAGCTGAGCTCTGTGATATATATAGAGTTATATGTTAGAGGGAGAAAAGCTGAGCTCTGTGATATATAGGATTATAGGATAGAGGGAGAGATGGTAGATCAACCCAATGGTCAATGATATGGTGGGGAGGGGGAACAATTGAAAGTTACTTCTGTAAGACTTACCAAAAGCCATTACTATAATGGGGGACCCAGCTTCCTATTTGCTATGGGACTTCCTCTTTACAATGCCCTATCCATTACTATAAAGTACAGCTTTAATAGATGCATGGAAGACAGGGAGCAGTGATAGGCCTTGGGCCCCAGACCGTTACCAGAAGTCATTTAGTCCTACTTTTCTTGTAAGAGATAATTACATAATGTTAGGGAAAAGTTTTGTAACTAAAATATCAATAAGTAATGACCTGATATATCAATTACAATCCATTAGGCCTGGATGACTGATGTATATGGAATAAAACAATAATGTTATAGAATGTAATATAACCAGTAAACGGTTAAACTGCTGGACGTCTCCGAGCAGGAGCTGACAGATAAGTATCCTGTTCCTAGAAGTAATGAATTCATTCTGGCATTGGAGATTACCATTCCTACCGGTACCTTGAACCAAGTCCCACTCGACCTCTCCAAGCCGCAGCTTTTCAAGCTCCTAATAGGGATTCAGCTGTCCCTTGTATAATATTGATCCACGTCCCAAGACGCCATTGATTATTCCTCACTCCTCTATTAAATGTCCTCTGAGTACATCAGATCTTTAGAATTCTATATTGTCAACCAAGTTGACAGGCTACAAGGAAGGCAGAGGATAAAAGGTATTCTTACGTAAGGAGTCGGTGTTAGGTAGGAGGATTAAGTATGGATTGTAGAAAATTCTTTCTGAAAACTCCAAATAATGAAAATCTCTAAATAACTAGCAGAGGATATAAGAAGGAAATGTGACTCATTCATAATTTCTTCTCGTTCCGGGCTTGGCAAATGTGTATCAAGTATGTACAACTCCATATACTTAAATAGCTACAGTAAAACAGGACCTGGTAACAGATCTAAAAAGCCCAATGACATACCTCATCTGAACATTGCTGTCACCCTGAGCATGTTGGTGTTGTGTGTATCCAAATCTGTTCAGCCATTCCAAAGATATAAGCCCTTTTAATTCTGATGCATGTTAGGGTGTACTAGCCAAGTGGGAGATAACATTGCATGACATACAGTATACAGAAACAGACCTAAAACTAACCTTGACGTCCCTTTCCTGTTTCATCATCATATGGATTATGCCTATATCATACCTCCCAACTTTTGAAGAACCGAAAGAGGGATAAAACGAGCAGCACGCGTAGCGCGCTGCGTCAAATTTAGACCCGCCCACTTTTGTGTTGACTCCGCCCATTCTCATCAATTTTTCATGTGCCCGCACACAGTATAATCCTCCTACAGTCACCCGTAAATTATATGTTCCCCCTCTATCTCTCCCCCAGTTTCATATACACCCTTCATCTGCCCCCAGTTTCATGTCCCCCCTCCATCTCTGCCCCAGATTCATGTCCCCCATCTCTTCCCCCAGATTCATGTCCCCCAGCTCTGCCCCCAGATTCATGTCCCCCAGCTCTGCCCCCAGATTCATGTCCTCTCCATCTCTGCCCCCTGATTCATGTCCCCACATCTCTGCCCCCAGATTCATGTCCCCCCATCTTTTCCCCCAGATTCATGTCCCCTCCATCTCTGCCCCCAGATTCATGTCCCCTCCATCTCTGCCCCCAGATTCATGTCTCCACATCTCTGCCCCCAGATTCATGTCCTCTCCATCTCTGCCCCCAGATTCATGTCTCCACATCTCTGCCCCCAGATTCATGTCCTCTCCATCTCTGCCCCCAGATTCATGTCCCCCCATCTCTGCCCCCAGATTCATGTCCTCTCCATCTCTGCCCCTAGATTCATGTCCTCTCCATCTCTGCCCCCAGATTCATGTCCTCTCCATCTCTGTCCCCAGATTCATGTCCTCTTCATCTCTGCCCCCAGATTCATGTCCTCTCCATCTCTGCCCCTAGATTCATGTCTCCACATCTCTGCCCCCAGATTCATGTCCCCCCATCTCTGCCCCCAGATTCATGTCCCTCCATCTCTGCCCCCAGATTCATGTCCTCTCCATCTCTGTCCCCAGATTCATGTCTCCACATCTCTGCCCCCAGATTCATGTCCCCCCATCTCTGCCCCCAGATTCATGTCCCTCCATCTCTGCCCCCAGATTCATGTCCTCTCCATCTCTGCCCCTAGATTCATGTCCTCTCCATCTCTGCCCCCAGATTCATGTCCTCTCCATCTCTGTCCTCAGATTCATGTCCTCTCCATCTCTGCCCCCAGATTCATGTCCTCTCCATCTCTGTCCCCAGATTCATGTCTCCACATCTCTGCCCCCAGATTCATGTACCCACATCTCTGCCCCCAGTGTCATGCCGTCCTCTCCTTCATCTGCCCCCAGTTTCACGTTCCACCTAAGTGTACACATTGCACTTACCTTCTCCTCGTTCCCCCGCCGCACTCTGCGCGCCTCTCTCTCTCACTGGCACACAGTTGTAGACGCGATGTGACGTCACCACATCGCGTCTACACAGCCAGTAGGCGACGTGCAGCGGCGAAGCAGATCTGAGTTGAAATCGGGACATACCTCCCTCCAACCGGGACCGCGGGACACGTCACCAGAATCGTGAATGTCCCGCGGAAAATGGGACGGTTGGGAGGTATGCCTATATTATGGCTCAAGTGCAGTAGGCAAAAACATAAGGAAAAATAAATCTCTTTCAGCCTGTTTGCAAACTGAACTCTATGGTCCTTTTTCAGACGAGAATTTTGGCTTGAAATCCCAGTTATGGCCTTCTTTGTTTTTGGATTGTTTTTGCGGTTAAAGGGGTTTTCCATGCAAAAAAAAAAAAATCATTTTTCAAAACAGGTCTGTTAGTGGTATTAAGAAGTTAATAAGTTCAGTTAAATAATTTGAGCTGTGTTTTGAGTGCTTTCTGAATTTCTCAGGGAGCTCCCGGTGTCTTCTGCATTTGTTTACATGGCAAAGAAAACAAAACGAGGTATGAACAACACTCATCATAATGTGAAAAGATTTTTTTTAAAATCTGTTCACATTATGATGAGTGTTGTTCATACCTCGTTTTGTTTTCTTTGTTGTGGTTCTATATGGAGGTAGCAATATGCATACTGATAGGGGTACAGGCTGGTACACACTGTTGGTTTATTATCATTATTTTTTTTACAATAGATTTCTTCCAGCTGTGCTATGTTTTTGTGTTCTATATTTCTATATTTGTTTACATGGGTAACTTCCTGTTCTGTTTTCCTACAACTACCATGATGCCTTGCGTGTCACAGACTCCCTCCTCCCTACTCTCTCACTCCGTCCCCCTGCCATTTCTCACTCAACCCCCTCCCAGTTTCCCTAGCTAGCCTCTAGCTAGACACTACTAGTCCACCCTAACTAACTCCCCCACCCACACACACACATACACAACCATCATACTTACTTGTCTTCGGAGCAGAACCATCTGGGCACGGGCCTTCTTTGTTCTGGGTGGCCGGCACCTCCTTGAGTGCAGTCGGCTGCCCACACCTGCACAAGAGAGCCAAGAAGTGACGTCCCATGCCCAGAAGATCCGGACAGAAAGACAATTAAGTATGGGGAAACAGAACATCCCCGAAAAATTGCAAAATGTGCCTGGAATGGTCACATGACCAGCCCGGCTATCTAGGTAAATATAGCTTTATGGCACAGTAAGAAACTTAGGAGATAGGTGTGGGGAAGGGGGGGGGGGAGATAGCTTAGATTAGAAAGATCATTTTATCCTAAACAACGTCTTTAAGGTTGAACTCCCATCTATGTCAGACTTTTTTGTCCGATGGTTTCAGTTAAAAAGGACCTTCCATGTCCTCGGGCACATGGGTTGTTATATACCGCTGGAAAGCCAACAGTGCGCTGAATCGACTTTCCGGTTATGTTCTTCTGCCGAACAGCTATTACCGTGGCCCTTCAGTGTCAGAAGGGTGTTTGTGACAGTCTGTCAGGAACGCCCCTCCTGACAGTAGAGTGTATAGCAATGTACTGCCAGAGGGGGCTCTCCTTACCGCCTAGCGACGGACACTAACACATCCCATTATAGACAATGGGGTTTATAAGGCACTGTTTGTGTCCCCTGTTTTAGCAGTCTGTGTCTATTGCTCTGGTCCTCCAGATGCTAGTGTGAACCTAGTGTAACTGTAGCAGTTGAATGAATATCAGTATATTAGTGAATTGCTGTTTAGTACTGGTTCATAATTGCATCCATATCCTAAAGTGGCCCAGAATTACCAAACATTTGTTGTTGGACTGTGCAAGGTCTTCTGATGGACTAAAAATATACTGGGCAGCTTGTTTCTGACTGTTTCCCCAAGGTAGACGTTACCAAAGATACCTGGCAGCCGATAGTCTTCCATGTCCATGGAAGATCAGCATCGTGTTTGGCCGAGCAAAATGTTAATGAGCCATTTATTGGCTGGCCAAAAATGATTTGCTCAATACCCACCTGAATCCACTTTATACTCTGATCTTCCTCAAGAGTCCATATATTTTATATCCATCTCTTTTGCTTCTTTAAGCAGCATTCCTATTAGTCAGGCCTGTTCCGAGCCACCATATCCCCAGGCAGCCATGATTAGAGGAGGGTACATTTTCCATGTCCTATTTTGCTGTCATTCTGCATAGTTTTCCTGAAAGTATCGACACAGCTTGGATCTGACTCTTTGCAGATTCAGTTAATGAGCCTGATGGGAATTTCAAATGTCTTAAAAGAGCAAAACACTTCTGAGCGACCAGAGCCGGCGAACTCCACGAAGTTCCTGATGCGAGTTCATTCTTACCAATTATCCTGATCAATAAATCGACTCAACGAGAGAAATCACCCAGTGGAAAAAAAAAAAAAGGGATGTTGAAGGTTCTTGGAGGAAGAGGAGGTGAAACGATGACTAAGATCTGAGCAGTACAATATTGTGCACTGTAGTAATATTAAGTCGTCTTTTCATATAGAGCGTAAAGGAATACAAGGAACATCTCTATCAGCCTCAAGTGACCAGTGTGTCTGCCTAAGTGATATTTCCCCTGGGTGGACAGAATGGATCTGACAGTGTTCAGTCTCACACCTTCATTCATTTACTGGCAGGCGTATGATTACATCTCGTACCGCATCTTACAACAAAACCTTGAGTACTCATTTACGGTTATTGGAACATGCTGCTCAATGTGTTTAACACTTCATTTAATGAAAGTCAACCATGTGGCGTGACGGCTATGACCTTCCACGGCTTTCTATTAAATATGCAATGAATATATAAAGGAAGTCTAATTTGTAAAGGGACAGGACCGCCTTAAAGGGCAATAACAAATCCATATAAAATCCTGTATACAACGCCTATATAAAGTATATACCGTACCCTCTTAAGATTTTTTTTACTATGTAATAATTCATCTTTTTAAAGAGGACCTTTCACCATATCTGGGCACATGCAGTGTTATATACTGCCAGAAAGCTGACAGTGCGCTGAATTCAGCGCACTGTCGGCTTTCCCGATCCGTGCCCGGTGTAAAGCGCTATCGGTCCCGGTACCGTAGCGCTTTACAGTCAGAAGGGCGTTTCTGACCATTAGCCAGAGACGTCCTTCTGCCTCACGGCGCCAATCGCGCTGTGCTGTGGAGCGGGGAGGAACGCCCCCTCCCGCTCCTGATAATGCTCGTCTACGGACAAGCTGTGTGAGCAGAGGGAGGGGGCGTTCCTCCCGGCTCCACAGCACAGCGCGATTGGCGCCGCGAGGCAGAAGGACGTCTCTGGCTAATGGTCAGAAACGCCCTTCTGACCATAGAAGAGCTACGGTACCGGGCCGTAAGCTCTTCACACCGGGCACAGATCGGGAAAGCCGACAGTGCGCTGAATTCAGCGCACTGTCAGCTTTCTGGCAGTATATAGAACTGCCTGTGCCCGGATATGGTGAAAGGTCCTCTTTAAGACTGCGATCACAAATTCCCCTCCACTTTCCACGCCTGTGCTCTCTGCCGTGGCGTTTGAGATAATATAGGGTTAATCAGCGCTAGGTTCCGTGGATTCTGAGACTGAATTGGGAGCAGAATCCGTAGTAAGATCGAGATTCAGTTTTCAGGACACAATAGGAGGCAGATTCCATCCAGAATTTGGGGCTTATTTTGAGGTAGAAACGCCAAATTACGTTGTGTGACCTTAACCCAACACTGATCAAAAAGATTTAAATCTCTATGCTATGATCTATGGTAATTCTAATTATGGAATAAAATTAATGTAATACATATAACTGCAAACCTGTCACTATAATAGGCCTACATCATTACGGGAACAAGCAGGGAACTGACATACCTAGTCAGTCAATTCCCCAATCAGCCATAACATTAAAACATATCTGCCAGCACTCCCGTAAATGTTTGGGAGTCTCAAGAAAAGATAGTTGACGTTCCAGAAGATTGAGTGAGTCTCTCGGGCCCGGTGGAATGCTTTTGCATCTGCTGGCCTAGCCATTAAACACGTGACTTGGGCATTATTGTGCAAGTCATATCTCAAGAAAGGGGCAATGCCGGAACGCAACGTGTCCATGTAACTAAGAGAAGGCAAGGCCTAACACACAGTAGTGGCCTCAATTTGCACGTCCTTCTCCAGGACCTCACTGACCTCACCCCACACATTGAAAACAGGTCTAACCCACCAAGACATGGACTCTACAAGACTTCTGAAGCATGAACTCTTGTAGTTCTTTATGCTATAGTAGCTCATGCCTAGGGTTGCCTAGAGCTCACCATCTTTCATCACTCCTTCTGATGCAGACACAGGAAAAGGTCTGAATCTTTGCTAGATTGGCTATGGCATGTAGTAGTACTTGGGAAGCCGGAGACTTGTGGTGCTCTGGAGATGCCCCCATTCTACGTAGTGCTCATTTACAATATTGGAATAAACCATTTTTCTCTAGAATGAGGCAATGATTGGTGCAACAAAATGTATGTTGTAATAAGGACTTATACATGTCCATGTTATTTGTGTAGGGGCAGTTTTTACTCCAGAGCATAGATTAGGCGAGTAGAAATATGTTGTTGGGTTTTTGTTGATAAATGCTCAGCTTTGGATATCTTCAGAAATTTTCTGTTGCAAATCTATTGCTTGTTTCTCCGAAAATTAGACTGGGTCTTAAATAATTTTTTGCTCTGAAACATGAGTTGGGGCTTATTTTTTTCCCATGAACAACAATCCACTCTCCAGACCCCTTTAGATCCAAAACAATTAGAGTCTACAAGTGCCAATGGTGGACGGTCTCTCACACAGATCTGTGTCACTCCTGTCAAAGGCGTTTCACTGTGAGGTCCAGTGCCATTGCAGCAGCGTTCCCTTTAACATCATGCCTGACCTTCCAGAGGCCTTGTGCTTGCAATGATGCTGGGATTTTACCAGGTTCAGTATCTCAACCGAAAATCCCAGCATCATTGCAAACACAAGGCCTCTGGAAGGTCAGGCATGATGTTAAAGGGAGCATCCCCTATAGGGGTGCATGGCTGAGGTTCTGTCTTCCTAATTACATCATGGAAGACAGACTTGCACATCCTCAGCTAGCGCTCTCTATTGGTGTGCACATACTGAGGCACTGACTTCCTAATTACATCATGGAAGACAGATTTGCATATTCTTCCCATGATCCCTTGCACAGTGGAGGGCTAAAGGCTTAATAAGACTCCACACACCTATATATTGGTCTCTCCCTATGGAGTGACAATATCCGCCCGACCCTAGAGCTTATATTTCAAGCATATGCCAAAAATCCTGAAAAATCATGCTAGGGCTTATTTTTGCGGTAGGTCTTTCAGCAAAACGTGGTACGTTAAAATTGTTGTACCATCAGTCACTACCTCCTAAAATTAAAGACCCCTCTTGGTGGTCTACTCATCTCCAGGAGGTCTTACCTCTTCCACCGGCCAGGTATTCCACTTCCAGGGACCAGGAGTGAACCTATCCCTTTCGCCGCCCGAGGCGAACTACAGAAAGCTTGTCCCGGACTGGCTTAGGTAATCAAAAATGCCGCGCTCCCTGGGGTCCTGACATAGCGCCGCCTGAAGCGCTCGCTTCAGGTCGCCTCATGGGAGGTGCGGCGCTGCCAGGGACATGTAGTATTACATAGTACTGGGTTGGTATAAGTTTGGTGAAATACAATAATCAAAAAATAGGCATCTATTTCACTTCTGAATCCTCGGTCGCACCTTCCCTATGGCTTATATTGTAGATGAGGATGTTGCATATGCATATGGTCCTAAACACTGATGTCTATGTTACGGACAACAAGACTTCCTCTTCTTTGCAAGGTGAGTTGGGTGGGGGCACGCTAGGTCCCCATGATGGTAAAGGATCCAGGACAAGCACCCCATTTGGCGTTCCTAAAACTTCTTCCTGACTCATCGCAGTTTAGAAACTTACTAGATCTTCATATATATTATTCTTCTGAGCAGTCTGGTATGTTTGTACATTTTCTATAATCTCCTCCTCTGCAATATTTTGAACTTTATTTCCCTATCTACTTACCCTTCAACTTCATTTTCCTTCAGCCCTTCAGTAAATAATGTTGGTTATATTTCTATGGCGTCGGGTGATGAAACTACCTTTTCCATTGTCCGCTCTGCATACCAAAGAGACAATTAATTTCAGAGTAATATTTGGAGAAGGTTATTAGACTGCCTAATAATGCCTCCTATAATTAAGATTGGCTCCGGCTCATCCGCGCTCTTCATTTACAGTTTTCTCTCGATACTGACGGTGGAGGAAAGCTGTCGTGTATCCCGTGCATGTCCGAGGAATAACACAGAATGGTGGAGCATGTTCAGTAATTGCTAATTATAATCTTATATTCCACTAAGCCGGCACTAAGAGAAACCAGTCATATGGAGAAAAGCAATTGAAGAGTTAAATTACGTACGCTTACATTATAAATGCTATTGTTTGGTATGTGTGCCCATGTAGTCTCAAAAATACCACAATTCTGTCTTCCATAATAGTGACTGTCCCAAATTTGCTTGGAAAGTCCTGAATTTTTGGAAAGACTTCTGGCAAATGTATTGGGCAGAAAAGGGGCGTGGCTTAAAGGGGATTTCCACAAGAAAGGGACAACTTGCTGATCATGATCAGGAAAAAGGAAGTTTTTTATCCTATGTTCTGAATGGACTGGTAGTAGGGCAACGCACGCACCAACCCATTTATTTTAATGCATCCTTGCCAACTTTTCTTCCAGACCTAAGAGCTGGCAAAACTCCTGGAACTGGCAGAATGTTCCTGTGTCCACCAGATTAGGTGCAGTTGGCACACTTTCAGGATAAGTGTTAACCTGTTCAGATAGTAAAATCCCTTTAACCCCTCCTCCTGTCTTCCTGAAGATAGAGGATAAGTGTATGTCTATGTAAGTGTACATGTATAAGTGTCTATGTAGAAGTGTAAGTCTATGTAAAAAGCCATTTAAGGCTGGGACCCCACAGGCCGGAAATGCTGCGATTTGCCCACGGTGGAAACACTGCGGAAAAAAACGTGGCGTTTTACAGTCATTTCATGCAAATCCCATGCCCACTTTGCGGAAAAAATCGCAATGTGGACATGCTGCAATTTCCAAAACCTTTGCGGTTTTGAAAATCGCAGCATGTCAATTATATTTACGGAAATGCCTGTGGCTTTCCCATAGATATAATTGTAACAGAAAGTCCGCAGAGGAAAACTCTGTGAACTTTCTGTTCAAAGTGCTGCGGGAAGAACCGCAATGCGTTCACGCTGTGGTTGTTCCCGCAGCGCTTTCCTGCTGCGTTTCTGGCCCATGGGGCCTAAGCCTAAGGCTGGGTTCACATGTTCATGTTTGGAGTCTCCATTGCAAAAACTCACACAAATTTAAGGAGATAAAAGTCCTGGGGATTTTTCTTTCAGTTTTAAAGCAGCGGACGCCAAGTGGACACCCAGCAGACCTCATTATAATCAATGCGGTCCGCCAGTATCCATGCGTAACCACTGTTTTAGCAGACCAACTCTATGACGTTTGTGTTCCCCAGCAGGCCCTAACAAAAGAGACCATGTCACTAGTGTGAACCTAGTGTAAGTGGAATAATTATTATTATTATTGTTTTACCATATATAGAATACATACTGTTAAAGGGATATTCTTATTAAAAGGGTATTCCGATTTTTGCAATAAAGGCCATTTGTTGTATAATAAAACATTATTCAATCCTCCAAATCGGTCACAGCTCAGTAAAGAGGAATACCGCACATACTGCATAGAAATGTCTGGCAGTATTAGTATATTTGCCCCTTTGTGAGGACATCATTATTATGGCTCCCCCCCCCCCCCATGTAACACGTAGAGGGAGATTTATGAAACCTTCTATAAGAAAAACTTAGCAAAGTAACCAATCACAGGTCAGCCACCTCGAATAGTAGCACCCTTACATACACAAACATCAGAGTTAGGTTCTGTTCACATGGTGTTGCGTGCACGGACCATCAATCCCAACATACACAATTGTACAACAGCTTATATCATCCATAGACTCAAGTGTTAAAAGGATTTTCCAACTCAATTTTATTGATAACCTATCCCCAGGATAGGTTATCAACAAGAAATCATGGAGGTTCGATACTCAAGATCCCCACCTATCAGCAGTTTGAAGGGGTCATGATGCATGTATGAATCATGTGACTTCTCCACTGTTTACATTGCATACTATCTGTTTCATAGTGGTCATACCATGTAATTACACTTTCATCCCATTCACTTCTATGGAATGAGGTGGTAATTACATCGCACGCCATCTGTTTTATAGTGGCCATGCAAGGAAATTACAGCTTTGTCCCTTAGAAGTAAATGGGACAAGACTATAATGACAGGCTCCATGTGAAGTAAACAGTGAAGAGGTCACAGCGATTGTACCAACAACTGGATGTTGGACGACGACTGATCTTTTATTAATGAAGATCAATTATCAATAAAAATAAGTTGGACCGCCCTGATGTCTCTGCACTGAAAAACATAGTCGTTGACTCCTTATACAGCTGAGAAAGACACTGTCCCAGCAAACACCACCTGGATATGTGCCATAGTGCAACATATTGGATATGTGCCCGGGATATTCTCAACTTTAACCAAAATCATATACAGAACAGACCTAAATATTTCATTATGACTCCTTCCTGGGTCAATATGATGCAATATTTTTCTGCATGTTTTCCTACAGAACTGTTCTCCCAGGGTATACTGGTGAATGAAGCCTGGAGCTTCACAGTCCTGATCTATGCCAAGAGAATCTATGCCAAGCTATATTTGTAACATACAGTGAAGCCTCTATGAGACGACCACCCATAATGCGGTCTTCTGGAGAAGTGGTCTTCTCAAAGAAAATGGCTAATATGGAAAACAGAAAATGTGTGGCGTGGGTAAGGAGGTGGTCTTCGCAAAGAGGTGGTCTTTTGGAGAGGTTTCACTGTATCTGGTTTAATGAATTAAAGTCAATATAAAATAGTCCAGACAGACTAAGCGGCCATGTTTATCTTCAGGACCTTCTATGATTCATAGATGGTCGTGTGACTATGTATAGTGATACTTCACAGACGACCCAGTCACAGAAATTGACCTAATTTGGTGGTCCGCACTTGAAACATCTGAAACATACTTTGCTGTAAATGATCACTGTCTATGGAAGATTCCTCCAAAGAAAGCAGAAGAGATAATAAAAGAGAATTGTCATCCCTACCGTTGTGAAGTTCTGCTGGGGAGAATCCTCTCTTAGTAAATCGTGTCTGGAGTGTATGGGCTATTTCCAGCAGAGGAGATGACATATATAGAACAGTGCCCTCCCTTTATGACTGGCGTGTGTACTGTATGCCTATCCCATCTGTCATTGCAGCACCTGCTGCCCTCTGTACTGGGCTCTCGCTGCATCTGGAAGTGACATTACACAACGCATTTCTCCATAGTTCTGGAAACGTTTCCGCCAGTCTTATTAGGAGGAGAACGGCAGGACATTGCTTTTTAATGTTGTCTGGGTGATACCTGAAGAGTCTTAAAGAGCTATTCCATCCAATCTTTATTAATGGGCATAGGTGGGGGGGAAAGGTTGGCACTGGTGGGCATGTACTGTACAGGGTACCTAGTCCGAATAAGGCTTATTTAGATACAGGGCTAGAATAGTGAACTGAAGCTTTTCTTTGGCGTCTAAATGACTACAGAGTGGAGAGGGAGGGGGAGAAGGATAGCACGCTAAATTTCAGTTAGTAAGTGATCTATATCTCAAAATTTATCTGCACTCTGCTCATATTAAACCTTCTTTTGGTCGCACTATCCTATCATACATTTTCGTACGAGGTCGCTGTCTCCTTAGTCACTGCTGTGCAGGTCTGAACGTATTACGTCAGTTCAGTTGTGACTACGGTGTAAGAAGAAAGAAGTGCCGCAGGCAATGAATAGTTTTTTGTGGTCGAAGTTAGAAATGGACGAATTTGTTCTGAGTCGGTTTTGACCCGAATATTCCAAATTGTTTGGTTTTTAACGAAACTGAACAGTTGGGGATTTGTTTCAGACCAATTAAAATGGCCGCTGCCACATACATTGCGGTACATTATTACACTCTGGGGTCTCATTACCGCTGAGGCCCGTGTTTGGGTCCAAAGGACACAGAGCGTCATGACGTCACTGGGATTAGCAGTGACTCCAGGCCATTGACTTCACCAAGGAGCCCAAAAAAACGAGCACTGGACCCTGCCAGGAGGTCCAAGAGAGGTGAGGGAAAGAGAGTATAAGGGCTCTTTCACACGGGCAAGAGGGGGCGGATTTTGGCACTGAATCCACGTCAGAATCCGCTCCCTCACAATAGAGGTCTATGCAGACCGCTAGCGAGCTGCCCTTTCTTCAGGCAGATTCCACAGCTGATTCAGGCCCGGCGGCGGCTTCGTGGCAGCACCCTCCAGACTGGGCCCGTGCATTTGGGCCTACTCCTAAGCGGGAAATCGCGACTGTCGAAGCCACGGCAGGCGCATTTTGGTCCTATTCTGACACAACTACCCCATGTACATATCTCAATCATTATATATCAATTGCCTCAAAAACTTTTTCTTTAGTTGTTTGCAATAGTGATGCAGCACTATCGCCCTCGGCTGGAAAATGTGTGAACCTGTCCTAAGAGACTGACTAGACCCAAGAACATCAGATAAACAAATAAAACCAGCTTTTATGTGTTTGTCCTGCAGAGTATGGATTTTCCAGCAAAGTTTACATATTTATAACCCAAGTCCTTGCAACAACAATATAATTGTCTTCCCGAATCTCCTCAGTGTCTGACGTCTTAAAGAGATGTTCTCAGATCTTGGCATTTATGGCTATATCCGTTGGCAGCCCTGGCCATTTTTATTATATTTTCAACTTTCTGAAGTCATTACAAAACTGTATAGGTTTTGGTATTAGTACTATAGGACTAGAACAATGAGACTATGTAACTCCTTGATAAACCCTAGATTAACCCTTAAGTACTATGATGGTGTCTATCATACACCACTGTCATACACATATCATTATGACACCATGATAGTACTTAAGGGTTAAGCATCATTTGCACCAGCCAACGTTCCTGGACTGTTTAGCATAGATATCTTAGAGACCCCATCTCCTTTACATTATTGTTGACCGCTAACAGGACCTCATGGTCCTTTCAAGGTTTGATCACATTTACATGATAAATTTGGTAGGGCTTCCGTTTCTTCTTAGTCATGACGTGTCTTGTACATGATGTCTATATTTTAATATGGAAAATTAAAAGTTACATTTTATGGAGCCCTGGAACAGTGCAGACTAGCTTTATTTTTCCCAAAATTTTCAATTGAAGAAATATGCCTCTTTAGTCCGGAGCAAACAAAGTTGTGCACCCCCCAGGACTCCGGAGCTATATATACAGTGAGCCACAGTTTATTATTCATTTATTCAGGGCTTCCGTTTACCTGGCCGACAGACTCTATAATTTACATCTCCAACCATCTCATTCCCCTTGTCATTTAGCCAAAAATTTGCTCTTAACTGTAGGAACAAGAACCAAGACCCTGACACTAGGGTTGAAGTTCCTTACTCTAGCAGACCTGTTGTAGACCCGGGACTGATTCTCCTGAGCTTGCTGTAAGCGCTCCTTTACAATAGGCATCAATTTATCAATTGTATCTGGGCAATCTGGTCAATCACACTTCTATATGGGGTAGCCTCGTTCTCCCAGGTCTCTTTTGCAATATCCAAAAGACTACGGGGATGTTGACCATACGCTAATTCAAAAGGAGAAAACCCAGTAGAGGCCTAAGGGACTTTCCTTACAGAAAACATCAGATATGGTAACAGGTAATCCCAGTCTTTCCCATTCTGTGCCACCCCTTTTTTAAGCATCCCTTTTAAGGTTTTATTGGACCTATTGACTAACTCGTCCTCTGGGGATGGTAAACTGATGTACGTAAATGCGTTTTATTTAGCAGTGTACACAACTATTTGGTGACCTTGGACATGACGGGTGTCCCCTGATCAGTAAGTATTTATTCAGGTAACCCAATGTTGGTAAACATAAGAAACAGTTCTTATGCAATGGTTTTTGCTGAAATTTTCCTTACAGGGATTGCTTCTGGATAGAGGGTAGTATAATCAACAACTAGAATATGCTGGTGTCCTCTAGCAGACTTAATAAGTGGTCCTACCAGATCCATTGCAATCCTTTCAAAGGGAGATTCAATAATCGGCAGGGCTGTGCAGCTGACATAGTGGAAAGGACTCACAGTATTCTTTTACCTCTCTATGTATATTTGGCCAATAAATATACATAGAGAGTGACTCTTGCATAGTGTGAGTGGAAGGTTTTAATAAAGGTCTATTGGCAAGAATTCAGTCGGTAAGCGCGGATTTCTTTCATTTCACCTACATTGTTTGTGGAATTGGAACTGGTCCAGACTTTGAGATCTTGCATTGATAAGGGTCACTAGACTACCAGAGTCCACAAGAGCATTAACAGAGTGTTCTTCAACAGTCACAAAACAAGATTGTCGCTCTACGCACTGAGAGAGCGAGACAGAGTAGGCAGGACTAGCAAACAGGGATATCCCCCGCCCAACATCATACTGCATAGGCTCATCCACCAGTGGACAATTGACAGCAACATGGCCCACCTTGTGACAATGCCAGCAAGTAATGTTCTTAATGGTCAAAGGCATTTTACAGTGACTGGGCCTAGAGTTCCAAGCTAATAACTCTAAGCCAGTTCTTATTCTACGAGCCTCCTTCATCTCCTTTATGTTCAGGTATCCACTTCTGGTTCCTTGGGGCCGGCCGAGTAGAAGAGCAGTCATGGAGATAATCCTACGTATTCAGATAACGCTCTACTAGGGCAACTAGCTTGTCCACATCCTTGAGCTCTGTTTAACCCACATAACATTGTATCTGAGCTGCCAAGGCTCGAACAAACTGGTCTAGAATGACTCTTTCCATCACCTGAGCAGTAGTAGAGATGAAATAGGTGAAATAGGTCATTCATTTGTGACCTCACAGGTTTATCCATGTGGAACTTCCAGATATATACCTGCTGGGCTTTGACAGTAGGGGTAACAAGGATTTCGCCTTCAGTTTGTGGTAGCGTCTAGCATCTTGCTCACTTAAATCAAAATAGGATTTCTGGGGTTGTAAACTGAGAAATGGAGCAAAAATATCGCCCACTGGTCAGCTGGAAGCGTTTCCCTCTCAGCGGCTCTTTCAGAAATAGTGAGGAACGCTTCCACATCATCCTCTGGGGTCATCTTCTGCAGTGAAGCTTGCACTCTCCTTCCAGGAGTGACACTTTACGTTCAGACTAAAGGCCTTTCTGCCAGCAACTTTATCTGCTCCAGCAGATTTTTATTAATCGCCTGCTGTTCTCTGAAGGCCACTTGTGTGGACTCTATGAGCAGACGGTTGGTCTCATGTTGGTTGGCATTAGTGTCTCGCTGGTTGGCATTAGTCTCTCGCTGGTTGGCATTTGCTTGTTACAGCTGAATGTTAGCCTGGATCAGCTGTTTCACCACTTTATCCATGCAGTCAGGGTCTGGTATTTCAGGAGGCACAAACTTAACCCACAACTAGCTGGATTTTTGTGTCAGCGCAGCCTCCACCATTTGTGACACGATTAGCACAGGGATCGTCGTCTCAGATAAACAAGCACTTTTGGCACAGCACTAAAAGTCCTTTCCAGCCAAGTATGGCGTATTTGACCGCAACTAGTTTTATTAGTGCTTTTTAGGCATACAAAACGGTACAGGAGCAGAGAGCCTTATACCTGAGTGCTATCTGCCCTTATACACACATCTCAGAATTGCAATAAATTAACCCCACTCATCCAAAAAATGTATTTATGCGAGAAATGTATACGATATATAGAAAAATCTTTCTATATTCCAGTACATTGTATGCTTCAAAAATAAGTATACAGTATACTGACACAGAGATCTCTACGTACAATGCATTATATAGGCACAACTCCATACTGTGCATTTCATGTAAATCCCTGTGAGGGTGTTGTACATTGTTGGGGGAACACCCCAAGGAGATATGCTGTAGGCTCGGGGAACAGATACAGAAAACAGACATGCTTAGTTGCTGTAAATCATAGGTGCTCAAAAGTTTATTAAAAATTGCTAGCTTATATGGATGAATTATGGCTCTTTGCCAATTTGATACATCACAGAAAAATATGAATTATCATTGGTTAGAGTATATAATGGGCATTTACGAATGATAAATACATGCATAAGCAATACATGAGTTAACACAACGTTCTCCGTGTCATCCATTTTAGTTTTACGAAAGTATTTGTACAGAACACTAACATGGATGCTCTTGTCCTTGATCTTTAGAACTGGTTTAGACTGATCTCATATCTAATGGACATTCTGTATTTGTTATGAGAAACTAAGTAATAGTTATGAGAAACTCAGAAACATTCCAACCTCTTCCTAAATATGATAAGAAAGCACAATTGCAAATCTCTCACAGTAGCTGTGTGAGAGAGACAAGACATTAGTGAAAGCAAGATATAGTATAAGAGTATACGCAGACAAGATTGCGGAAAGCTAATCTCTCTCTCTTTACACAGATATTTTTCCCCTTACAACTTTGTGAGCTGACACCAAGTCTCCATCTCACCCCTTCTCCTCCCCGTCCTTCAACTTACCTCATTGATTCCCCATTTCCACCTTCCCCCTACTTATCCCATTGATTCCCCATCTCCCCCTTTTTATAACACACAAAGTCCTGCATGTCCAACTTTGTGTCCAGTTAAAAAAAACACAGAATTTTTGTCATGGAGAGACACAAGACGCTCACGGGTGGACACTTTGCAAACCCATTCAAGTGAATGGGTTTGAAAACTGAGTGCTGGTTTCCGTCTCCTGTCCAGTTTTTCGGGCAGAAGACAGAAACCTGCAAAGCGGAGGCCGGGCGCAGGTGTGAACCCGCCCTAAGTTTGTTACATATTGGTCATAGTTGCCAACTCTCTCAGATCCATTGGGATGCCCTGCAAATAGGGGATGACCTCCCTCCTGGAAGAGCAGGCAAATCTCCCAGACTGCCGTGGTAGCTGTCACTTTATATGTGATTTGGGTACTTTATTTTCCTGAAAAGGTGGTGTCGCTAGCGCATTTAATGGCCAAGTCACAAGAAAGGGGTCTGGCGGTATAGAATATGGGGTGTGGTCTTGCCCAGAATGGGTGTGGCCACAACTATAAGGGGCATATCTTCATCCAGAAATTTTTATAGTGCATACTGTTCTCCCAAAAAATCTAAGCCAAATGTTGACATATGATATTGGTACACCTCGGAGCTAATGTTCATGGTATGCTTTCATACACGGACCTTGGTTTACTAACACCTTTTGTATACTCCTATAAATTTTTTTGTTAAAAAAAAAGAAATTATATTGCGTCCTCTATATTTTCTCACAGTTATTTTTGGACAAAACTTTATCACGGGGTCTTATGATGTTACAATTATATTATTTTGGCGCCACTCTATCTCTATTATCCTGGAATTACTACCTTTGATTTTGGGTTTCCATTTTATCTCAGAGACCATTACAAATTGCAGTGACTTGTATTGCCCCCCACTCTTGTCCTTACTACGTGTACAGTAAAGTCAGTTTTTCCATATTTCTCATTCATGCTTCCATGTATAATTGCACATCCACAATCACATGCGTCGGAATAATTGAGTATAATTATGCATCTAGTGTATGTTTGACTGTGTATCTGTATATAATTTCTGGAGTAATTATGTATTATTTGGTGATTGTAAACCCGCTTATGATGTGTAATTACACACCCGCATGTGGAGCGATATGTCTATATACTCCGTAATGGATTGCTTGTTTCGTATACATGTTGATGTATCTTGCGGCGGAAGATATAAAAGTAATCCTGATTGTACGGTTTTTAGGAGATATTGTCACTAGATCCGTTATATTTTAGATATATTACGTCTCTTTAATTTGGAGCATTTAGTATCATTGATTGAAAAACCAGTCATCAGCCAAAACTTGAAGTCAGTTTTACGGCTGTCACCTAAGGAACCCTGTATAATAGATCAATTGGTTACTGGCATTTTCTACAGTATTGCATAGACTGCAAGGATAGGGCTATACAATAGCATTTGATGTTGGCACATGGTGACGCTATATCCTATTGTTAGGTGCCAACCTGCCAGGTGTTAACAGAGGCGAAACTTGAAATCTGTAATGAAGCCCAATTTACCATGTGCAATCTATAATACTGGTGACTTCTTATTTTGTAAACAAGTTTTTGGGCCCATCTTTACCCCCCTAAGGGTAAGTTTACACATGGTTTTTTGGTCAGGATTTTGAGGCTGTATCCACCTCAAAATCCTGACCAAAAAGACGGCTCCCATTGAAATCAATGGGAACCAGTCAGTTCTTTTTTCCGGGAGCCATTTCTTTCGGCTCCTGGAAAAAAGTAGCAACATGCTCATTCTTCAGGCCGATTCACCTCGCGATTTGGGCTGAAGACACTCCCTCCCCCCGACTAGGCCCACTCATTGGGCCTAATCCGGAGCAGAGTGCGTGACTGGATGTAAGTGCAGTGCACTGGCATTCAGTCGTGGCTACTCGTATTTTGGCCCGGAACCTGAGATGGACTCCGCCTCAGGTTCCGGACCAAAAAACCCCGTGTGAACTTACCCTAAGACTCCAGACTCTAGTACCTCTGCACCTCCTATACTATGCCTCTGGTCACAATAAGGTACCAAACATGATGAACTGCACACTAGGCTACTGTTACGCTGGGTTCACACCTGCGTTTGGGGTCTCCGTTCTATGGTTTCCGTCTTCTGCATGCCAGAAGACGGAAACCATAGACCGGGTCCGGCCGTGCGCGGCGGTGAGCGTTTTAGGCTCTCCGCCGCGAAACCGGATTTTTTTATCCGGACACAGAGTACTGCATGTCCGACTCTGTGTCCGGATTATAAAACCCGGTTTCGCGGCGGAGAGCCTAAAACGCTCACCGCCGCGCACGGCCGGACATCTCTCTCACCCATTCAAATGAATGGGTGAGAGAGACTCCTGCAGGTTTCCGTATCCTGCCTGTGTTTTAGGCAGGAAACGGAAACCTAAGTACGGAGTGCCGGGCGCAGATGTGAACGAGCCCTTAAGGAGATATTTGCGTGGGGCCACTCTGAGTGAACATTAAGTTGTGTAGAGCTATTGCGGAGGGAAATGATGTGATATGGGACTACTGTTGGGGCGACATTAAACTGTGTGGAGCCAAAGGTGGGACACATTAAACTGTGGGCTGGCCACTGCATAGGAACATTAAATTGTATGGGGCCACTGCTAGGGAGTGGGGGCATCTGTAGACTCTCTGAAATGACATATAAGGTGCGGCAGTTCAGAACCTAACAAGATCAGGCCGTTCCACCACCTTACTTTTTCCTGTCCCATAGTTAAAATGTAGACGTGATGTGGCCAGTACATAAAAACATGTTATTCTCTGGACACCAGGCCCTACTCTAAGTCAATGACACCTATTCTTTATCAGTCATGTTGGCATCTGGGTAGCACGGTGGCTCAGTGATTAGCATTGCAGCGCTGGAGTCCTAGGTTCAAATCTTGCCAAGGGCAACATCTGCAAGGAGTTTGTATGTTCTCCCCGTGTTTACGTAGGTTTCCTCTGGGTACTCCGGTTTCTTCCCACACACCAAAGACATACTAATAGGGAATGTAGATTATGAGCCCTATATGGGACAGTGACTGACAATATCTGTAAAGCGCTGCGGAATATGATGGTGCTATATAAGTAAGCATAATAAATAGATCCTACTAATATTATAAATGTGAAAGTTTGTGTGTTTGGATGTTTGTGAGTTTGGATGTTTCTTCCTCAATCACGCTAAAACGCCTGGACAGATTTGCGTGCAATTTTCCACAAACATAGTTTTCCCTCAGGATTGAGTCACAGGCTACTTTTGGTGCCACTAAACAACATGGCTTCCTAGCAGGAGACTCACAAAAGCAGGACTCCTAGCCCCAGCTATAGACTCACACACACTGCCTGGCATTTCCTGCCTCAACCTGCCTGCACACTCCTTACTGTCTCCTCAGGAGTAGCCCTCACTCTACTCACTCACATTTACATATAGATTTCCACTATACATACACAATACAACACATCACATTGTAATTACATGTATCTCCTATCACTGCTATATACAGTACCTGATACATATATACTCCTGTACACAGGCTGTATATACTATATAATTACATGTATCTCCTATCACTGCTATATACAGTACCTGATACATATATACTCCTGTACACAGGCTGTATATAATATATAATTACATGTATTACCTATCACTGCTATATACAGTGCCTGATACATATATACTCCTGTACACAGGCTGTATATACTGTATAATTACATGTATCTCCTATCACTGCTATATACAGTACCTGATACATATATACTCCTGTACACAGACTGTATATACTATATATTACATGTATCTCCTATCACTGCTATATACAGTGCCTGCTACATATATACTCCTGTACACAGGCTGTATATACTATATATTACATGTATCTCCTATCACTGCTATATACAGTAACTGATACATATATACTCCTGTACACAGGCTGTATATACTATATCATTACATGTATCTCCTATCACTGCTATATACAGTACCTGATACATATATACTCCTGTACACAGACTGTATATACTATATATTACATGTATCTCCTATCACTGCTATATACAGTACCTGATACATATATACTCCTGTACACAGGCTGTATATACTATATATTACATGTATCTCCTATCACTGCTATATACAGTAATTGATACATATATATACTCCTGTACACAAGCTGTATAACACATCACATTGTCTGTATCACAACATACACAATATAACACATCAAATCACATTTGCTAGCCCACCAAACTTTTTAAAGCACTTTTACAGTTTCACACGTCTGTGTCCGCCCAATACTCAACTCACCGCAGACGAAGTCGCGGGTAAAAGCTAGTAAATAATAAAATCAAAGGTGGCAAATAGTTTTGTGCTGTGCTAGAGGCAGAGAGATCTTCATCACTTAGTGTCTGAACAGTATGCTGTTCATATGGCCGCTGCTGGCTCTGTGAAATACTGGCATATAAAAAAATAATACAGCCTACAATACTGTATATAGCTAAATTAAAACACAGATGGGTTAGAGGTGTGGTAAACAGAAGATAAACAGTCTTCTACAAATCTTGCAGAGAACACAGGGGTTAATTTCCTTTTGTTCCCTTCTAATTTGGCCATCAGACAACTGAGATGAAGGGAATGAGGAGATTTTGGGGAGGGCTCCTGCTGCAGTAGGTTGCCTTACAGACAGGCAGAGGTAAACGGGAAGTAGGAATATAAAAATCTACCGAGATAAATACATATATAGGTCATGGTTCAGACATAGAAGAATTTTACAAGATTTGCGGAATTAAATGGGTTATCCAGGGTATAATAAAACTTACTGATGGAATCCCTGTACTGGGTAAACTTTATTACTAATATACAGACCGGTCTCCCGGACAGCTGGGACTAAGGAACTCTTTTACCTCTGTCTCCCCTGCAGTCACTCCGACGCTCATAAACTCCCCTCTACTCCGGCCCAAATAATTGAGTTGGTCTTCTGATCAAGAGTTGCTGCATTACTGAGGAAGTCAGAAGATCGAGAGATGTGGTCTCCCCAGCCGCCCTTCACAATGGTAATAAATGGGCTTCTGGGGAACATGGTGTACTGTATAATAGTAATGTAGGATAACCAGGGCTGGTAAATTTTACTATTCATTGGATAATGCCTTTCAATCCCAACACTTTGGAGTTCTCTGGGATCTCTTAGGGTTGGCCATCAATGTTTGGTTGGGAATTTTTCCTGTAGAAACCCATATTGATCCTAAAGAAGGGCCTTTATTGCTTCTAAAGACATATTTGGTCATCTATATGACTTGCTGTCTCCAGTATTGAAGCTCATCCCATCCATTGTGCTGAATGACTGGGTTCCCGCAGGTTGGACCCCTGCCGATCAAACATAGTTGGCCTATATTACAGGTAGATCATAATTCTGAAAGTCCCAAAGAACCTTTTACATGGAGGAAATGTAAAACTCTAATATTCTTTTGCTATATTCCATAGTCCACATAGTACTATTACCAGCCTGAGATCGTTCACCGGTGTTCCCAATATGCTGACGTTCAGCTCTCGTCTTTCCTTACTCTCTATTTGCACATTTTATACTGCAATTGATGGATTGTAAGAATTACTGAGGTAATGGAGGAACTCAACCTAATTTAGGAATACAATAAAATGGATATATAGTGTAAAAAAAAAAAAAAGTGCCCCCATTTGGCTATATAACAAGTATGCAAATGCACCATCGAAGGCTTGTTGAGGCCTCCTATATACACAGCTTGACCTCGCGCTTCATTTTTAATTGAGATCTGACTCTACCTCTCGTGAGGCGTTAAATCTTGCAGTCGACTTGGGGATGCCACGAGAAATCTCACGACTCAGCATTTAAACAAATCAGACTCCTCTCACCAGCTAAACCCTTCGAAAGGTGTCAGAAAGTGTTAGGATTCCAGATACCGAGATGTCCCACTATGAGAGCATCAGCAGTTCTTTCATGAAATCCATGTGATAGCGGCAATTAGAGCTAGCAGGGCAGCGTGCTACGAGGATGCATGTCATGTCAGGAATGGTAAGAGCCTGTGATCACGCGGGAACAACATTTACACAAAGTGCCAGCCTTTGATGAAAATTAGAGACAAAATTACTGGAGTCGGATTTTTCTTGACAGTGGCCTAAGGCGTCTCTAGAAGAGGGACATCAGAATGATTTCATATCACATTGCATCATTTTTTTTCTGTCCAGTTAGTGAGATGTGACCATTGGTTTAGTTAATGGTAGAAAGAGAACTGGCACCCAATGAAAACATGCAATGTTCCTCAACTGGATACCAATTGCCCTTTGACTAAATATGTCACCTATAGTCGGCAACTAACTGTGCAAGGATGTGCCCGCATGAGATGGTGCAGCTGCAGAAGAAGGGAGGCACTGTTACTACAGTGGGACAACCCAGAGAGAAGACAGGGATAATTTTTTACCATCCGTCCAGATTGCTGTATACACAGCGCTCCATATAGCTATGAGAGCTGCCATGATGCAGCTTCCCTTCAGGCCGATGGTAATGTGATCTGGCAGAGATCGGCCACTGCCTAGAGGACACAGATCAGATCTCGAGTGTAGCTCAGGAGGCTGTATTCCTCCTGCAACTGGGGTTAATGTTTTAGACCCAGTTACAGAAGAATCTCAGTGTGTTGATGGTAGAGTGTTCTGGCGCTAAGAACTAATCTCTTGCATGCTCTCAACTGCCCCTGAGGGAGAAGAGAATCTTGGCCTTAGACCAACACCAGACAGCCCTGAGACACAGGCAATGTATCTGTCAGTTCACAAGAGATTGGGTGTCAGCCTAATAGGAGGATAGGAGTCATATTTCCCAAGAAGCTGTATACCAGAACTCATTTCTCATTCAGGTATTTAGGCCGCTGGGACTTTCTTGTATTCAGCCCCAGATCTCAATACTGGGAGAGGCAAAGTATATTACTTATTTAGAGTGGAGTAAAGTCATCCCATCATCACCACAGTCTTGGCATCCCTCATCCCAAGCCTTGGTGTAGCCAACAAGTTGGAGACTACTACCCCCAATGGGAGGCTGCATAACTTGAGAATTACCTCGTTCTCAGAGTAAAGTTGACTTTTGTTAAAACTGTACCATTGCCTCCTGAAATATAAATACAAAAAAAACTTTGCAAGTCTTCAGTAGGTGATACCTTTTTTAATGGCTAACTCATAATGATGACAGAATATGACGTTTCGAAGCTTTCCTCTGAGCTTCTTCTTCAGGTTATATCTGAAGAAGAAGCTCAGAGGAAAGCTTCGAAACGTCATATTCTGTCATCATTATGAGTTAGCCATTAAAAAAGGTATCACCTACTGAAGACTTGCAAAGTTTTTTTTGTATTTATATTTTATAACCACTGGCTAACACGGTACCAAAACAAACATTTTCCTTTTACCATTGCCTCCTGAGTCATTCCTGCGCTTACCAACTGGGACCTTCTGAACACCACCATGCGGCTCAGGGTGAGAGAGGACCCCTCTCCAACTGCAAGTGCCCTGGGGCAACTACTACCACCACATCAGGTTCCATGCAGGCCCCCCGCATCAGTGTCCAGCCTGGGATGTGGTCTTCAGGAGTTCAGTTGCGTGTACTCGGCCTACCCTGTGGCATCACCACCGTCATTACTACTTCCAGTCTCTGGTTCTAACGATTTGGGTTGGGGCACTGGAATAATCTAATGTTGTAACCTATGCTACACAGTGGTAGCTGACATCCCAACTACTATTTTTCTGTCAACCAAGAATAAAAGTTTTTTAAATATCATGTTGTGGGAGTGTTCTGTGTCCAGACATCATTATGTGTTTTTCTCTGCCATTTAGGGTTGTTTTCCATCACTATTCTTCTATGTTCCATACTTCATTTTTTTTTTTTCAGTTCGAAGCCCAGAGAATATAAATTGTTAGTTTTCAAACTAAAACCTGATTCAAGTTCAAGAAGAAAATTTTTAAAAGTGAAAAAATATTGCAAATGGAAATGTCGAAAAACAAAAAACTGACTGTAAATAGGGTAGTAAAAATGTCAGTAAAACATAAAAAAGACTGTATTTTGGAATGACTAAAATGTTATGTAAAATGTCAAATGACGACATAAGTTTAGCAAGACTGTGAAGGTTTTCTCCATATTTACAGACCGTTAGAGTTGGAACCATGTCCGGGTAGAGTCGGTGTAAAGTTACCAACTGTGTCTTCTGACTGACCATGACTGTCAGCCATTTATGGAGGCAACATAAAGAAGCACATGATCCATAGTGACCACTGAGCCATAATATCGACACAATTTGTTGCATACAGTGCTAACACACAAAGAAGAAAAGGACTGATAAGTTGGAATATTGGATAAGTAAGAATGTCTTTTTCCATAAAGGAGTGGTAGGTGTCTTATTCCTAGGTAAGGCTGTGATAGACAGACTTCAGGCTTTGAACTTCATGCAACAAACATGCAGTCAATGGGCAGTCCAATGGTGACCTCTATAGGAAGTCTTGACATGCGACATATTAGAGAGACCATATCCCAAGTATTAATGCAGATTATATATCTAGACTTGGTTTTAGTCAGTTCTTTCTTTGCTGTTGTGATCTACCAAAATTCCTGAAACTTGGCTATGACTGATCAATTCTGTCTTCAGATCTTGACTTGGTTATACTTCTATACTGTATGCTCCTCCATGACACATCAAATTTGGGCCGAGGGCCAAGATCTGTAAGTCACTCATTAAACTGTGTCTTGAGTTTACAGTCTCCATTCTCTAAGATAAACTGGCCAGTCAATACCATTGACCTGTGCGAGTGGCCAGCCTCTTAGAAACTCAGATGCCTGAAACAACAGTTAATAATTAAAGGGGTTGTCCAGGATCTATTTTATATTAGGCTGGGGAAGGTGAATTTAAAAAAACAAAACAAAACCTTATTCCCCTGTCCCAATGCTCCGTGGTCTCCCAGCATGTCCGGATCCTGCTGCTCCGGTGTTTTCTTCAAACAAAGTTTCCCCGCACATGAGCACTGAGGCCAATCATCTACCTTCATGAAGGACACGAGACATCGCTACCTCTGATGTCCTGGGCACTTTCCATAGCTTGCTATGAATGGGAGGATAGCTTACAGAGCTTTTTGTGGACTGGCAAAAGAATGTCTTAACCTCAGGAAAGATCAGTTTACTGGGTAGCTGTTGTCTCAGTTGGTCCCATAAATGGTCAGCTGGTGGTAAATCTGGAGACTGGACAGGCCAAGGAAGTGATGTAATCTGGCAGAGTCATTCTTTGGAAGCCCTTGCTTTGTGTGGGTGAGCATTATCCTGCTGAAAAATGCCACGAGAGACAATACAAGTGACAGAAGGATGTCCTGTAGCCGTCACTGAACTGTTAGTGTCCCTTGTATCACTACTGGAGGTGATCTACTATTGAATACAAAGTCTCCCCAGATCAGCATTCAGCAGTTGGGGTAGTGTCTTCTCCACAGCGAAGCGATCAACACGAGGCCTCCACACTCCAACCCGACAGTTGACCGATCCCAATCAGAACCTGGATTTTTCACCAAAGACTATACAGTTCTAGTCCACAGCAGTCCCGTTATCTCATTCACAACACCACTGCAATCTAAGGTGATGTTGGCTGTCTTTCAATGACTGGACATGTAATGGGCATCATGACACCAAATGTCCTTCTTCTAAGTGCCCAGAAATAGTCTGGGCAAGAACATTGCTGTGATATCTGGTGTGTTATTATATGTTAATTAGTGTATATTAGACTATTCTATAGACTGTTAAAGTTGTTTTCCGGGACATTTAAGTATTAACACTACCTCAAATGTACTGCAACTGCTAAGCTTCGTGCCTTGAGATTTGTAACCAGCAAGCATGTTATGTCACTATTGTATGAAAATGAAGGAAAAGTAAACTCTTTCTGGTTTTAACCAACACCATGTACAACTATTCCTTGAAAACGGGACTATTCAACCATTTATCTGCAAGCCTATATATACATACATATCTTTACACAGGAGCCGTGTCTACCCTGATCTACTGCTATGTCCAGTGGGGGTCCACATCATATTTTTTCATTACTGACTGGTCATGCCATTACATATATGATTTGGGTCTTCAATTATTTAATGTATGGTAAATGTATCCCATGATTTTAATAACTCTAATATCACATGATACATATTCTGTTGCTTTTTAATGTCACTTTGTCCTTTACCATTGTTCTTATTTCTTGCCTTATTGGATTTTGTCTATTGATACTGAGTTTCTATATTTTATTTGCTATTGATTATGTGATGACGATGATTATAAATTATACAATATTCTCTCTCTTAACTTTATTCATTAGTCTGAGGCTTCAGGCTCCATATTGATTCCTTCTTATTTAGATGATTTATATGTTTATTGAGTAGAATCCTCAAACTTATTCTCTGCTGTTCTCATTTAGCTTGTATTCATCTCACAAGATGTATTCTGTAAGTGTCTTCTGCTCTGGATTTCCTTGGGCTATTTTAGATTTAATGAAATGATCATCCGATCCGCACCGACCTATGTACTGGTAACCAGGGATCCCCGATCCCCAGTCTGCCTCTTTATCTAATACCCCATGGCCCATGGGCTACAATAGGTTAATCGATCACCTGATACTTTTCTTCAATTTGCCAGAATCTCAGACTTGTTGAATTTTCACAGTGTAGTGTAATGGCGGTCATTTTGTTAGGAAGAAGTGACAGGGATTGTGTAAGGTGTGAATGGTAGCTGACAGACTTTTTCTTGCACAGACATGCTGCTATCCCCACCTCTTTCATTAATGGTACTGCCCAGTCCCCTTGTTCCCACACATATATGGTGTCCTTCCTTGGATACCACATAGTATGATGCACCCTTAGTGGCCTTTACACAATTTGAAGCCCCCTTAGTGATCCCCACACTACAATGATTTCTTATCAGATTCAGATTCGAGTATATACTCGAGTATAAGCCGAATGTTTCAGCACAGTTTATGTGCTGAAAAAGCCCTACCCGGCTTATACTCTAGTCAGCAAAAAAAAAAAAAAAAAAAAAAATTATTTATTTAATTTATTTAATTTTATTTAAATTTTTAGGGGGGGGGGGGGGGTCCTATGACCAGCTGCAATATCATTGTATAGAATCTCCCATTAAATAGTGGGGGGAAAAAAGAAGCTTAAAAAAGAATAAAAAAATTAAAAGTTGTAAATCCCTCCTTTCCCTAGAATACATGTAAAAGTAGAAAATGACTGTGAAACAAAAACACATTAGGTATCCCTGTGTCTGACAGTGCCCGGTCTACTGAATATAGGGTATCTGCAATGCTCCTCTTCCGTCGGGAAGGAGTTAATAGGAGCGCTGCAGATACCCTATATTCAGCCAGGCTGAATTCCATGGTAGTATAGGTCCCAATATGCACAAATAAAATATAACTTAAAACCCATAAATATAAATTTTAATTAAAATATGTCTAACTATTGAAATAAAAACACAAGACAACTGAAATTTCATTTGTGGATGTTATTTGGCCACGGTGTTTATTTAAGGTTAACAAATAACAATAAATAATTTAATCAATAAATAATTAAATAACTAAATGAATAAATAAATAAATAAATAATTAATAAATAATTTTAAAATAACCAAATCCATAAATTCAACTTCTCAATAAAGACAATAAAACCAAGTCCAATCAGCCAAAGCTGATCGACTAACCACCTTCAAACAAACACCATGACATTTATCTTGAAGAAACTCGTTTCTTGGGAGGGAGGGCGGGGGCTTGATTGTAGAATTTTCTTCACGAATGACCCGAACAGCTGATATAGCAGGTATTTATATTCAAATTTCCCGCCACAAAAACGTCAAAATCCAATCAGCTGATGAGACCTGAATCAGCTGATCTCTAGCCACGCCCATTTCGAAGATTCTAGAAGGTCTCATCAGCTGATCAGAGTTCACCTTTACCCTACTTTCCTACTTGAGGTGAATTCTAATTTTGGCAGGAATATTAACCCTTTCCTTCAATACTGTAAAAACTGTACCTCACTTCCCTGAGGAGAAATATAAGATTTTATTATAAAAGTATTAAACCTTATGCTGGAACCACACTACCATGAGTCCCCCAGAGCTATTCAGCTCCGTGGGGGCCCCCCCAAGTGGCGGAAAAAAAACAGTCCTCAAGCTCAGGGAAGGGGCAGACAGACAACCAAAACACCCCCTCCCCTTCTCCAGCAACTTCTCCACCCAAAAACTCCGACCATTTTAATTTTTGAAATTTTCCAGTAGCTGCTGCATTTCCCCCCTAGGCTTATACTCGAGTCAATAAGTTTTCCCAGTTTTTTGTGGTAAAATTAGGGGCCTCGGCTTATATTCGGGTCGGCTTATACTCGAGTATATACGGTATATTGCCTCCTTAGTTGCCACACAGTATACTACTCCCTAACTGCCCCTACTTAGTAAAATACCCCATAATGTCCCCTACACAAAAGCAATGCCAAGTTGTACTTTTCTCATTGTATAATAAGGCGTACAGATGATAGCTCTATTAGTGTATTCAGCTCTAGCTGTGCCATTTTAAACCGAAACCCCTCCCCACCCCCTTGTATATCCTCAGTGTAAAACAATGCCCTAAGATTAAATTTGCCTGTGTCCAGAAACAGCTCCACTCTTCTTCATTGGTTGTGTCTGGTATTGCAGCTTGGACACTTCAAATGAATTGGTCAATTCCATATAACCCGTACTGTACCGCTATCAATTCTCCCTTTGTCACTTCAACAGCATTACAAGTGCCAGGAAGAGCTTTAGGCCTAACAATGGCCCTCAGTGCTATACAGGTTTATGAAAATATGGCTGCTTTCTCACAGTACCTGTGTCTCTCCTGTTCATGGGTTCTTTCTGGTATGGCAGTATATTACAGTGCAATACCATACATAACCTGTAGACAAGTGTGGCGCTATTTTGTGAAATAATATACAATTCCTTTAATCATGCCTATTAGCACATATTTTAAAATGTTTTTTGACTCCACCAACCCAGATAAGAGGAACCGCATAACAAGCTAAATTCTAATATGAAGCTAAATTCTTTTAGAGACTGATACATGACTGTACTTGTACGTGAATATTGGAATTAAGCAGCTTTTATGGCCATTTAGGGGCGCCAATCCTTCCTGCCCAGGGTGCCGTTTCATGCTTTATGATAGGATTGGGTTACATACGACTTTCTTATGGAGGATGATAAAAATCAATCAAGTAATGTAACCAAAGATACAAGAAATTAAGCAAATATGGATTTTCTCAGTGTGAGCATTAAAGGATGAGAACTTACAATAGCTTATAGAAGTTTTAGAACTGGGACCCGCTTTGGTACTGCAGCATTGCTGACCATATGTGGCCTACTTCTTCTGCCAACAGAGGGGGCCACATTGTGTGTACTCAATAATCAAAAATAGTCAGGATTGGAGGCTTAACCTGGGCCCAATGCAAATCTATACCCATCCCCACCCAGCTATAATGTATTGTTTATAGTAATTATCTCCTCATATTGGGAAGAGACACCTTATGGGCCCCCTAAGGCTCCTGGGCCCGGGGGCAACAACACCCTCTGCTCTGCCTCAAGTTACAACCCTGGTCAGCATCATTTCAAAGGGATTTTATAGTAACTCAATGGCTGACTCTTCTTTATAAATGGATCTGACCCCTACCATTTCTAGTTATATGAGATGCTCCTTACCCCATAAGGAAAAATGCCAAAAATATCAATGCTCTTGGCTGCCATTACAGCCCAGTCAATTCTTGGATGGAGGTTGCAATGGGAAGATAGAAGGAACCTTTTCCCTGTTTATAACCACTTACATGCCACAGTACTGCACCATCTAATACTAGTTTCACCTCTCTGGTGATCTGGTCTGTTGCGAAACCTGAACTGGATTGCTAAAACAAGATTACACATGAAGCCTGGTGGAACACAATGGCGTCCATCCAGTGTCCGTCATTTATAAACTGAAACCAATGGAGGAAAAAGTCATTTTCAGTGGTGGTCACTGCGACTGTGTCTCCAGCTGAGACCTCGTTGCAGATGTGAACGTAGCCTTAGAAGTTAAATGGCTGGAATCAGAGTTTCAGCTACAATTTACAGGTGGGGCCCCCTATTGATGGTGTGAGTGCAGCTCTTGAGCCTACTAGATAAGTGTACAGAACATGGCATTAGCTACCTGGTGAAGGTGCCATTGTGGATAGTGCCAAAGAATTAATATGCAAAACAATGTAATAACTGTTTACAGAAATGACCCTTTAACTCCAGTAATAACTATTAACCCATAACCCCTCCAAAGCACCATGTATAATGGATATCAATATTAAAGTTGTCTGAAATTAATCAATGTGCCTGCTTTTTGCAGAAACAGCGCCACTCTTGTGACTGTGTTTTGGTGTTGTAGATCAGCGACATTCATTATCACCGTCAGAATTCAGATCCCTGATCTCATCCAGTCTGTCTGGGTTTACATGAAGAGACAGAAGGATTGTAGCAAGCCTATATCTATAGAAAATCAGTAGTTCTGCAATATGGCGGGAACAACCACCCTGCCAAGTTCTTCCAAAAACTGTCTACAAGTACCAAGAAGAACTGATGGAAGACAAAGGACAAAGGTCGCACCAAATACTGATGGGATTTACATGTCTCTTTTCTTCATTAATGTTACATTTTTTTCAGTTGACAAAAATAAACTATGAAGGTTTCTACTTTTGACAGCATTCCTACTTTGCAGCAAGTGTTTCCACACCTGCCTAAAACTTTTGAAAGGTACTATATATCCTGTATATAAATTAGCAAGCAAGTGCCCCAAGGGGGGTCCCAAGCTCCAGCTGTTGTAGCTAAAGACTGCCTGCTCCCTCCCCTGTGGCGAAACTAGGAATGGTGGGGCCCCGTGGCGAACTTTCGACATCCCCCCCCCCCGACCGACACCGACGCTGAAGACCTCGACCGACCCCCTCCTACGCATTCCTGCGCGCTCTATTATTCCCCATATTGGCCCCTGCACACAGTATTATGTCCCTTAGTGGCCCCTGCACACACTATTATGTCCCTCAGTGGCCCTCCACAGTATTATGCCCCATAGTGGCCCCTTTACACAGTATTATCCTCCATAGTGGCCCCTGCACACAGTATTATCCCCCATAGTGTCCCCTGCACACAGTATTATCCCCCATAGTGGCCCCTGCACACAGTATTGTACCCCATAGTGGCCCCTGCACACAGTATTATGTCCCACTGTGGACACCCATAAACAATTATTATACTCTGGGGTCTTTTCAGACCCCAGAGTATAATAATCGGAGACCCAGGGGGAGAAAAACATAAAAAAACTCTGTTACTCACAGATGTCGGCCTCCGAAGTAGTCCATCTTCAATGACATCAGGCCGGGGTCATGAGACGTCAGACAACTAGGCCAAAGCCTGTCCGGTTCGTGGAGAGGTAAGTAACAGTGTTTTTTATGTTTCTTACCTCTGCCGAGCCGCCAATCATTATACTTGGGGGTCCGAAAAGACCCCCGAGTATAATGATAGCAGCGGTAGCGGCTGTCACCAGGCCCCTAATGTCTCGGGCCCTGTGGCAGCTGCCTCTGCTGCTACGGCGGTAGTTACGCCACTGTTCCTCCCCCATGTTCTTGATCTATGGCTTCACCATACTGTACCATACCATACTGTGATGTCACTGTGTACACTTACCATACTTGGGACCATCTTCAGGGCACTTGGAATAAGATAGGGTCCAGGTTTCCAACCCCCAACTAATCCAATACTGATGACCTATGCTTTGGATCACCTTCAGGTCCTAGATAACCATTCTAAATATTTCTGGGACCACAAAAGTATGTTTGCACATGCCTTCAAAGTGTACCTCCAGTTATAGAAAGGAAGTTGAGGTGTTGAACCCAAAAACGGAAGGTGGACCACGATCTCTGGTCAAAGGATGGAGGAACAATCAGATGTATTCACCATAATATTCACTGTGTATTCACCATGCAAGAGAATAAGTTTATGCACTGTGAGGGCCTTTTATTGCCCAAAACGCATTGTACTGCTTACAATAAAATTACGGTGAGTCCACCTTCCCCTGTTTTTGGGTTCAACACCTCAACTTCCTTTCTATGTACTCCCAGGTCTCTGGTGACGCAAGTGGAATTCGCTGCCACTTTTGCCTGTGTCTGGCATTAGTTGTTGTGACATCATCACAACAGCAGAAGGTATGAGGCCAACTGATCTGATTTATTCCTATTGATTTCAATCTTATATTATCCATACAGATCTGCACTATTGTTTTGCTTGGTGTTGTGTCCATTTTTAAAATTTTTTTATAGGTATCACAATGTACATTTTTTTTCCCTATCAGTATGTCTTTTGTAGAATGGGAGGAAATCCATGCAAACATGGGAAGAACATACAAACTCCTTGCAGATGTTGTTCCTGTCGAGTTTTAAACCCAGGACTCCAGCGCTGTAAGGCTGCAGTGCTAACCACTGAGCCACCGTGTTGTCCCTTTTTTTTTTTTTTTTTTTGTGAGCACTACCTCCAATTATAAACAACTATACACAAATGAATAGTACAGGGGAACATTAGAAATCCTCTGCTTCTCCATTTATTAAGCTGTTCTCTGGCTCCTTATCTTGAACCTGCCTGCTTGTTTACTGTATCTGTATTCAATCTCACACATATACCTCTAAGGAGAAAGGAGGATTCTCCTGCCAGCTGGTTAATTGAGTTCATATCTCATTTTGTGCACTGGTAGCATCTTATCTACAACCAAGCAGTGTTAAAAAAGCAAGGAACAGTGGTAATTATATAGGTGTCTTTTCCATCCAAATCAAATCAAATCAAACAGGCTTTATTGGCACGTCCAAATAGATATTTGGCATTGCCAAAGCTAGTAAAGTGTGTGTGTGTGTGTGTGGGGGGGGTGATTTGGTATATAACAGTCCATGGGGTCTCATCTTCCTTTTAATTGGTGACAGCTGTATGGGGGGGTGGGTTGGTGATTTGGGGTATAAAAGTCAGTGGAATCTCATCTTCCTCTTAGTTGGTGACAGCTATATGGGGAGGTGGGGTGGGTGATTTGGGGTATATCAATCCGTGGGGTCTCATTTTCCTCTTGTTTGGTGACAGCTGGACACGTATTGGGCAGCAATCTCCACAGTGGCCTCTTCTTCTCCCAGTAGGATGTAGAGTTTCCTATTCTCGTCTGCTGATGTGAAGTCTGGGATGTGGGCAGAGAGTATTTGGTAGTAGACGGCCCTCACAGCTGAGTATTTGGTGCAGTGTAGCAGGAAATGGGTCTCGTCTTCTAGGGCCCCCTGGTCACAGTGCATCCCCTCCTTTCTTCATAGACTAATACGGAGGAAGAAACTTCCTGAAAAGTGGAGAAGAAAACATTTTTTTAATAAGATATATTACCAAGTTTAATGTATTAACCTGTACTATTCATTTATTAAAAGTGGTTTATAACTAGAGGTACACTTTAAGTCGTCTACCCATTTAGTAGTATCTTATAGACTCCCTTTAAGAAAACCAGAAAAAAAGAGGTCTACCTAACCTCCGCTGTCTAGCATAGCTGCAAGGTTTAAGAAAGATGTCTTATGCTTAACCCAAGTTTTTAAAAGCTTAGAAGGAAATTCTGATAAGACTGAATTGAAACTTGAAGTTTCTAATTTAGGAACAAGTTGAATGTTCTGCAAAGATTTCAATTTATATAATCCTGAAATTGGGAATATGGCGAGGATGGATCTTCTTTAATATAACTGCAGGCAGAAGCAAGACGGAGCGTAGTAGCAGAGATATTTGTGACAGGCGAATTATTAGGAATATAGATTCATAGTAAATTTCTCTGATGTATTTTTTAATGTGAAAGAAATCTAAGTAATGAGCGGAGGATTTGACAGAGCAGTATTTGACACATAGATATATATATATATATATTCGTTATGCTCTATAAAGTGGAATGCCTAGTCAGTGGATGTGCCCCTCTCTAGATCAGATATGGGTCCAGACAGGTTTGTTCTTTGTCTTGTTTTTTGATTGTTTCTGGTTGTGAAACAAATTTTTGACTGGAGAGTTGGAGAAAGACGACGCTGAAGATTTCTATTCCAAAAAGCAGTGTAGTAGAGGGGCTTCCAAAGGACCCCAAGAAAGGTGAGTAAGATGTCTTCAGTAACTTAGCCTGAATTTCCCGGGCTCCAGTGCAAAACTGTAATGGAGTCTCCAACCACCATTGACAAACGGAGAGGGACTTCAGGCATTAAGACTAAAATTAGGTTTGTTACTTACTTTTGTGGTTCGTCACCCATGAACCATTGTTATACATTGGGTCTCTCCTTCTTTCCCACCATCGGGTCCTTCACCCATGGGATCTTCTTTTGTTGTCTTCTCCAACATCAGGCGTCCCTGGGATTACTTCTGATTATGGTTTGGGAGGCATTTTGGACCTGACAGACTTTAAGTGACTGTAGGAAAGGGTTGGTATCTGAGATAAACCAACGTTTTGACTCCAATAGTAGCTTAGAAGGTACATTTTACTACTTCTTACATCCATGTACAGTGACATTCATAGACGTTGGGGGACTCTATAGCACGGATCAAAATGGCTACCTCAGTAAAACGCTGCTGACAACAATCCTATGGAAGTGAATGTGACTTCTTTGGCATTACAAAAGTAATGGAGACCAAGATGCCCAGTCTTTGGGTAAGCTAGTGTGGATAAGGAATGAAGAGGCTGACTTAGTCTACAGAACTTGGGGTACCAGTGGTGGTGCCCCAGTCTCTTACACTACAAGATCTACCTGAATTGGGCTTCCTTTATCCATGAGGCCCTTCATCAGCTCTACTATTGAATGTATGCCTTTGCCTTTACTACTTGGTCACTACCTGAGTGATGGCAGTAACTATCCAAAGGGTATGACATGTAGCAGGGAGGACAGCGGTAAGAAGCAGGGCAGTTTAGTGAGACAGAAGAGAGTTAAGCATTGAGTTCCTTCCGATTTCATTACCTTAATGGTTGTTCTGTGGATATTACTGTGCACAACTTTGGCACTTCCTTAAGTCAGACTAATTACAAGGAATTACAATCAATACATGAACTAAGTAGGATGCCACTCGTTGTCCTTAGTGCTGCTAGAAAAAAAAGAAATCAAAGGGTTACCATATTTTGTAGCAATTTTCATGTCAATGGCTGCGATCAATATGGCTGCAAGAGGCGTCTGTAGAGAGTATTGCCAAGGTTTATTCTGCTATTATTAGGTTGTGTTATACTTATCTTATAGTAAAAGTGCCAAATAAAGATCTAAAACTTCTGTAGCAGAAGTCAGAGTAGGATTAATTAGCTTTTCTGGGACTAAAATATTGATGACTAGTCCTTAGTATTGGTCATTCATATCAACTCAGTTGGGGACTGACACCTGGTAACTCCACCATTCGGCATCATCACTGCTTACCAAGAACAGCGCCATACATTACATAGTAGATGTGCTTGGTATTGCAACTAAACCCCTATTCATTTGAATGGCACCAAGCTGCAAACAGGCCATGTGCACTATGAATTTTACATCACGTGATTGTAACATCTCCAGAATGCCGCTTCAAATAGTTGATCTGTGGGGCCCTGCATGTCAGACCCCCACTGGTCTAGGAAAGGACATCAATAGTATGGCCCCAGAAAACCCCATTAAGCTTGACCATGATATTTGATAAAAGTTGGATAGTAACACCAGACTTCATCCTCTCTCCTCCACCCTACTGGCATTTATTTTGATATGTAACTATAGGGGGTGGAAATATAACGCTCACTCATCGGCCTTGGTGACCTAAAGGGCCTATTGCTGCAGATTATTTTTTTTTGACTAGGCTGTTACCTGCTGGAGCATCTCCAACAGGTAACAGGCCCTATTTACTTATCAATCCTGACTCCTGCTCACGGTCACCTTAATTGAATATGGCCGACTTCAGCAGGGAGTGCACCGAAGTCCAGGAGAGGTAGAAAACAGTGTTTTTATGTTTTTATCCTCCCCTGAGTCTCTGATTATTATACTCTGGGGTCTGAAAAGTTTGCCACGGGGCCTCGCCATTCCTAGTTACGCCACTGTATTACAGATTTTGTATCAGTAGATCAATGATCTGCATTTCCAGAAACCAGATGGTATGATCTGGGATTAAAGCTAAATTAGAACATCTCCTCCAAAAAAGAGGAGGTACCATTCAATAGACAAGTGTTTTGTGTTTTTTGTTGCTCATCAAACCAGGATGCTGTCTGGCTAGGTGAGAGGTCATTAATGTTGATCAGAAGAGATACAATGTCTCCTTAGGGAAATTGCTGCCTTTCCAAGTCACCCTGGAACATGCAGGATCTAATAGATCCTGTCATGCTAAAAATTCTCTCTAAAGAGACATAGTACCCCTAACCATAGAGACATAGAGACCCCTTCTGACCCATGTCTATGACCTCTCACTCAGCGAAACAGCTGTCTACAGATATCTCTTCCATTAGGAGGAGATATCTTGGCTTTAATCTCAGATCATGTCACTAGGTTTCAGGAAATTCTGGCATTGATCTATAGGAATTTACCTTCCAAAAGGTGGCGCTAGAGCAATTTCCCCTTTTTCCACCAAGGAGAATACACAGTATTTTTATATTCTTTTCCTAGGTTTGCTTTGTATCCCAGAAGCTCAAATTGCTCATCTATACCTGTCAATGTACTCAACAAATTATTATCTGCGCCGTGTCGAAAGACACCATTATATTCCATTGCACCATTATTATTAATTGTGAGTGCGGGTCTCATCACTGGCAAAGAAAGGCATATAAAGTAGAGAAAAAAATGGTCCCAGAAAACTCAGGAAACATGAATAATGGAAATCAGTTTATGCTTTATTTATAAGGCGACGTGTCTGTCAGCGCAGAAAAAATGGCAGATAAAGACTTCGAAATTAGAATACAATGTAAACAAATCTAGCGTTATCACACCATTACACAGGATGGCGAGGAGATGGGAATGCGGAAATATGGAAACTGTCCACCCCCTTTTTTTTTTTTTTTTTTAAATGTTTTGGTTTTTTTATCATTTCTTTTTGAAAGGTATAACATAGACATGGCAGGGATGAGACAAGTTCAACTTCTGTTTCCTTGTGTATAGTCAAAACTGTTTTGTACATTGTAGATGTCTCACATTCGATCCACACAGACTACAGGCTTCCACAAAATGGGTAGGATGTGCGAAAATCTATTATCAACGCAGTTCCTACAACTAGTCAATCCCTAGTCAAAATGTGGTGTGAAGATTTGTCCCAACGTCTTCCTTGCATCTAATAGAGTGGTGGTCTGGAGTAGGTGACTCTCTGCTCTATGATGTCCATAGCCCTAAAATCACATATGGCATGGGGTTGGCTTCATGCTATAACACCTCTATGGTCTTTGGACAAGTCCTATTATACTTCCACAATACATCATACCAATATGGTGGAGATGGAGTTAGTGGTATGGTACCTAGTAGTGGTGGAGGTGGTATGGTGTCTATTGGTGATATGTGAAGGTAAAAGTGGTATATGCTATGGAATGTGATGCTGGTTCTGCTACAGTATGTAGCAGTGGTGATAATGATATGGATTGTGGCAGTGACAGTGGTATGATGTGTGTAATAGTGGTATGTGGTGGTGGAATATGGAAGGGGTAATGGTGTCATATGTGGTAACAGTGGTGATAATATGTAGTAGTGGTAGCTGAATGGTATGAGGCAGTGGTACATGATGGCTGTGGGGATGGTGTTACCCACCATCAGTGTCGGACTGGTCCAACAAAGCACAAGATGATCCTCTAGTGGGCCCAATATCATATAATACTCTACTAATAAGGCAGTAGGTGTGGAAGCAGCCTGTTTGAGGTCCAAATCCACCCTCGGTGGTTGTATATGTAGTAGCAGTATCTAATGGTAATAGTCCTATGGTATTGAGGTGGTAGTAGTGGTGAGCTATGTAGTGGTGGTACTATTCTATATGGTGGTGGTACTGATATGGTACGTGGTAAAGTGGCAGTAATGCCATGTGGTAGTGGTATGTAGTAGTGCTAGTGGTATAGTATGAGAAGGTGGTAGTTTTGATTGGCCGAAAATGTAGTTGGTGATGTCATCCTGTGTTGACAACATGGGCCAATGAGGAGAGCAGATGCCACAAAGGAGTAACTAAGATATTTTCTATAAAGCGATGTATAAGATTAGAAAATCTGACTACTTTATTTCACAAACAGTGCCACAAATGTCCTCAGGTTGTTTGTGGTATTTCAGCTCCAATAAAGTGAATGATAATGAACTGCAATACCACATACAACCTATAGATCCAAGTGTGGCGCTGTTTTTGAAAAAGATTTAGTTATGGATTTTTTTTAACATTGCACCACCGCTTTAAAGATTAAAAAACATATTCCATCTGATGCATTGGAATGGAATATTTTGTATCATTTACTTAATGAAGATCTTATTACATGGAGTAATATTTTGTGGCGGGTAACAGACTTTGGTTTCTCTTACAAGCTGTGGATGGCACAGCCTGGCACACACTCCAGTATTACTGTACTTTGGAATAAGACAGTTCCAGCCGCAGCAGTAGCAAGTTAAGACGGCCATAATTCTGAGACTCCTCTAGTGGAGGAAGGTGGGTGTGAAGCTGACAGACATATATCATGGTCCCAGGGAAGCCTGTGGCAATCTGTCTGTTTGTTGGATTATCTGGAGGTCGTAGGGAAGGCTGCAATGTTTGTCCTGGCCATACGTCCCTGCCAGCTGTCACTCTCCCCTGTTCTCATTATCTGGGTGTCTCCAAAAATAGATTTTTGCCAAGAGATTAAGAAGAGAGCTTTGTCTATCCTAACACGACACTGCCCTGCTGACTGTCACCGCTCTTTCTCAAGATCGGCTGCTTAGTCTTAAGACCGTAGCAATAATAATCAATGTCAGACATTGCGCTGAAGCAGTTCTGGAAGGGAAAACAACAGAGCACATGGTTCTAGACTTTTCGAGGTCACTGCGACAGAGGGACAAGGCTTGCACATTATGCAGAAATCTAGGCAGGGATCTTAACCTTAACCAGCTTGGTGTCTATATGTTCAGACATGGTTTTAAGTGGTGGCAAACTGGACAGCTGCACAGGGCTCTCATTTCCAAAAGGTCTTCAAGGTTAAAGGGAATGTGCAACCAGATAATATACTTGTATCAAGCTAGCCCAGCAGATAGATAGGTTAGGGTTACCTGAATCAGTTGGTGCTTTCCCCTTGTGAATCGCTGCCTTCTTTGCAGAGAAACTGCTGTTTATGTCAATATGTAACTGAGCTCTTTGGAGCAATGGCAGCACCCTTGTTGCCCAAAGAGCTCATTTTCATATTGGCAAAAACTGCACTTTCCTGGCAACAGAGACACCAATTCACAAGAGGAAAACACTATTTGAATTGAATGGCCCTAACCTGTCAATCTACGGGGCTGGGTTGGTATGTGGAGGTCTGGTGACACTTTTAAGATCCACAGGAGTATCAGTCTCATGGTCAGCTGAGAGCTCATTCATTTACTGAGTAGTGCCTCCAACAATAGCCAGGGGGAATAAATTAAACTGTATCATTAGTAGGTTTGTAGTGTTATCTATACAGTTGTTATCTTCTATTGTAATTCTGTCTGTAAGGGAAATGAGGTGACTGCTGCAAAGAAAACTCATACAGAATTGTCAGGTGTCAGTACATTATTAACTTAGTGAGCAGAGTGAAAATTGCAGGATATACACATTTCCTTTAACCATACGTCTCAACCGTCCTGGATTTTCGGGACATTCCTGGATTCAGGGTCATGTCCCGCAGTCCCGGTCGGCGGGACGTATGTCCCGGATTCGACTTCGGACGCAGATGAGTTGAAAACAATATCGAAGGATGCAGGAGCTGTCTTCCGACAGCTCCTACTTCTAAGCTGAGCTCCGCTCCGGGAGCTCAGTGCTGAAGCAGAACAGAAAGACTGAAGACAGAACGGCAGGGGATCGAGGAGAAAGGTGAGTATTAGTGTTTTTTATGTTATGAACAGTAACCTAGGGGCAGAGATGGAAGAGGAACGTTATATTGGGGCAGAGATGGAGGGGGGACATTATACTGGGGGCACAGATGGAGAGGGGACATGAAACTGGAGGCAGAGATGGAGGGGGGACATTATTCAGGGGGCAGAGATGGAGAGGGGACATGAAACTGGAGGCAGAGATGGAGGGGGGACATTATACAGGGGGCAGAGATGGAGGGGGGACATGAAACTAGGGGCAGAGATGGAGGGGGACAATGAACTAGGGGCAGAGAGGACACCAATATTAAATGTAGTACGTAATAAGTGGCGGCCCGTTACATATTTTGCATTGGGGCCTCTGGCTATGAAACAGTCGGTCTGCCCTTATACACATTAGAATAATGTTAGGCCCTGTTGACACCTACTAACAATTATCTAATTTATAAGCCCAGTAGGAATTAAACCTGTATAATGCAACTTGTATAGGGGAGGGTGCACACATCAAATTTTTGCCCACCCTCTTTAACCAATCTTGTTTCACCCCTACTGATAATGGATGACGGACTGCCAGATTACACGTTAGATCATTCTCCATCTTTTCCACATCATTAATCAAATTTTTCTGTAATATAAATTCTGATAGAAAATATTGATCACAAACCCTGTTACCAAACACACATTATTACGATCTCATGAACATGTGACATACAATATAGAAGATGCATAAAATATAGGGTTAAGGAGGCGATATACACAAAAGGCCAAGTCTATCATCCTAAACTATATGATTCTCCGCTGTAATCATGCAAATAACGCTTAAACACACATTGAAAGACAATTTCCAGGGACATGTCATAGCTACTGGACTGTGGATAATACAATTCCTTCCACTTTAAACTCTTTCAATAAGTACAAGACACAGAATAATTACAGATACTGAGAATAGCATGTACTAGGATGAGCCGGTGAAGTCGCCCTACTGTACACATAATAATATGACTATATAATGAAAATTGCAGCCAGGACAAAGTAAGTGGTACTGTTATATAGCTGTCAAGTCGTAAATAACAAGAACCCAAACTCGGAGCTAAATCAATCTATAGAACAATAGACGTGATTATGTCTGGATGCATTTAGTGTACAGAGCAGCAGAAATTTAAAGGCAATGTTTTGCCAGATAATGACGTATTTTTTTTAAAACTAGTTTTATGTAAAATATAATTTTTAAAGAATTTTTGGTGAGGTTTTTACAATTTCCCCATGTTAATATCTATATTAAGAAAAAATCCTAAAAATCCTGCAGTTCTGACTTTGGCCACTAGGACATAAAATATGATGACTTCCTGTTTTCTGTAGGAGATTTTGTTTTTTGCATTTACAGCATGCTGATGATCACAGCTATCATGTATATGTTGATAAGACACAGAATCCATTAGTCACAATATTTGATTTCACAGACCATGCCTAGAAAACTCTCCCATAAAAGAGTCTGCTCCATTCCTTCTATAGGAAACAGGAAGTCATGGAATGTTTTAGGATAAGTGACCTTTTTGGGATTTTTTTTAAATATAGATATTAAAAATATGTTTAACACATCTGCCAACAGATGCCCCAACCAATAGACTTTGTGACAGGGGCGTAACTACCGTGGTAGCAGCAGTAGCAGCTGCCACAGGGCCCGGGCCATTAGGGGACCCGGTGACAACCGCTACGGGTTTTTTTTTTGTTTTTTTTTTAAAAAAAGTCCGTTACGGGCCCCATTCACTTGCCGATCCTGGCTGGGCCGGGATCGGCAAGTGACACTGCGGGGCCCACAGAGGCTATCATTATACTCGGGGGTCTTTGCAGACCCCTGAGTATAATGATCGGCGCACCGGGAGGGGTAAGGTAACATAAAAAACAGTGTTACTTACCTCTCCGCGATCCTGCGAGGCCTCCGTCATTCGTGTCTGACGTCACATGACCCAGGCCAGCTTCCCGGGTCATGTGACGTCTGACGTCATTAAAGCTGGACAAGAGCGGACAGGACAGCCGACAGGAACTGTTATGTCAGTCCAGGTAGCTGCAACGGGGCTAAGGGATAGCAGTAGGGAATCTCGCCCTGCACTACTCCCACTAGCTATCCCGGTCCCTGCCTCACGGGTGTGGGTCGGCTGTTCTCAGGCTAAGCCTGACCCCGACAGCTCCTCTCTCACTGATTCCGTAGGCCTAGAGGGAAGTGGGAGAAGGAATGCCCTATAAGACCTCTAGGGACTGGAGACTAAAGGGGGTCACCCCTAACGAACAAGTGAAGCTGCTACTGACCGGGACTGACAAGGGTGTGCGCTGACTAACAACACAAGCAGCACACAGGAAAAATGTGGGAAAGGATTCCCCCAAACCAATATGGGAAGGAACCATACACTAGGAAACAAACACAGGGAAACTGAGTAGAAATCAAAGGATAAGGCAATTCACTCACACAGTCAATTTTACACAGAGGGAGGATTGGTGAACACAGAAGGGAAAACACACAAACCAACTCGTTCACCCAAACCTCCCAAAAATCAACCACGGAACTTCCTCTATCCCAGAACACCACCTACTCCTCCTGCTAAGGCCTAGCTCTGTAAAAGCGACACTCAGCACAGAACCATGGGAGGCATGGGTTTAAATACAGAGTAGAGACCACTCCTCCCAGGTGCCAATGGGAGGACAGACTAATCAACCAGGAGATAAAGCTGCCTACCATCAGTGCGCACGGCAAGTCAGAAGGTGTGCACCAATACCCACGGCAGGACAACCCCGCAGCGCCAGGATGCCACCCCAGACACTGTGCAGCCAAAAACTCCCCAGGTAAGAAAAATAGAAATTAAAGAACCTAAATACTCCTAACAGGAACAGGTAAGCAACTGTCTCTGTTCTTTTAATGGTTTTAATCCCCCGGGTCTCCAATTATTATACTCTGGGGTCTTTTCAGACCCCAGAGTATAATAAATGTTTATAGGTGTCCACAGTGGGACATATGGGGACACTATGGGGGATAATACTGTGTGTGCAGGGGCACTATAGGGGTTAATACTGTGTGTACATTGGACACTATAGGGGTTAATAATACTGTGTGCATTGGACACTATAGGGGTTAATAATACTGTGTGCATTGGACACTATAGGGGTTAATACTGTGTGTGCATTGGACACTATAGGGGTTAATACTGTGTGTGCAGGGGACACTATAGGGGTTAATACTGTGTGTGCAGGGGACACTATAGGGGTTAATACTGTGTGTGCATTGGACACTATAGGGGTTAATAATACTGTGTGTGCAGGGGACACTAGGGGTAAATACTGTGTGTGCAGGGGACACTATGGGGGATAATACTGTGTGCATTGGACACTATAGGGGTTAATAATACTGTGTGCATTGGACACTATAGGGGTTAATACTGTGTGTGCATTGGACACTATAGGGGTTAATACTGTGTGTGCATTGGACACTATAGGGGATAATACTGTGTGTGCAGGGGACACTATAGGGGTTAATACTGTGTGTGCAGGGGACACTATAGGGGTTAATACTGTGTGTGCATTGGACACTATAGGGGTTAATAATACTGTGTGTGCAGGGGACACTAGGGGTAAATACTGTGTGTGCAGGGGACACTATGGGGGATAATACTGTGTGCATTGGACACTATAGGGGTTAATACTGTGTGCATTGGACACTATAGGGGTTAATACTGTGTGTGCAGGGGACACTATTGGGGATAATACTGTGTGCAGGGCTTACTAAGGGACATAATAGAGTGTGGAGGAGGGGGTCAGTCGAGGTCTTCGGCATCGGTTTGGGGAGGGGGGGCCCCATGTCAAAAGTTCGCCACGGGGCCCCGCCATTCCTAGTTACGCCACTGCTTTGTGACTGTCATCTACCACAGTTACCGTTGGATGCCCTGTTCTCCCTTAATGTACCTGTCACTGCTGAGGAATTGGAGAAAGTCGGTAAGGTCCCAAGCCCTTACGGCTTTACCCATTTCTATTACAAAACATTTGAAGGCGAATTATCGGGCCACCTCATGGATCTATTTAATTTGTTCCTCTTGGGCTCTCCAATATCCTAAACCATACTATATTCACATAATACCCTGGTCCCTAAAATAGGTAAGGACCTACAGGACTGTTCTAATTTATCACCCCATTGCCCTGCTAAACACCAACCTTAAGCTCTTCACCAAAATCCTGACCAAGCGACTGAATTCTTGGCTTCCCTCGCTTATCCACAAGGTTCAGGTGGGTAATGTCTCCTGCCATCAGGGGAGTGACAACACCAGAGGGACTGTAGATTTGATAAAGGTGGTCAACCATGACTCCATCAGCGCCCTTCTCCTGAGCCTGGATGCCGAAAAGGCTTTTGATCGCCTTGACTGGTCATGTTGGCTACAATAGAGAGCTTTGGGTTCTCGGGGAGCCTTCCTTACGGCATTCTGGGCTCTCTACTCCCTGCCCACGGCAATGGTAGAGCTCCCGCATTCCTCTTCGGCCCTCTTCCCTATCCATAATGGGATGAAACAGGATTGCCCTCTTTTCCTCCTTATATTTGTTCTCTGCATTAAACCATTGGCTGCTACGATTCAGCGGGATTCCGGTGGGCAATAATTTCTTTTCATTTTCTGCCATGTGAATCTAGCCTAATACACATGGAGAATGCAGGAATAGCCAAGCCAGAAGCAGAGGAATACTAGAAGTTCAGGATGATATAGATAAAGCCAAAATCACCAAGAGAGGGGATAGCCAGGTGAGTAAGTCAAAATCAGAGAATTGGTAGAAAACAAGAGTAAGTTCTGAGAACACAGAGTCTAGAAAAATCGAAGAAGGAGTTAAGCTTTATTTTTTATTGATTTTTTAATAACAGTGTATAAAACAAAGGTTCGAAGGAGGAAGGGCACGTATAGGGGAATTGTAAGACTGTGTTCACATCTGTGTTCGATCGGCGTTTGGAGATTCCGTCCTGCATGTCACTTCTCTCTGCAATGTTTGGGCGGAATCCAGGCAGACCCCATTATAGTCTATGGCGTCCAGGGTTTTCCACGGGTAACTGTTTTTTAAGCGGATTGCGTTTCCATTTTTTGGTTCCCCCAGTAGACCCAAAGAACAGAAGCCCCAATGCAGGTGTGAACCCAGTGTAACCGTGATAGGTAAAACAAAGTAGATCAGGGAATGGGGCTGGGAGCAGATAGAACAAAGACGAAGAAGAAAAAAGAAAATTACTACAATCAATCCAAAAATCACGGGGCAGCAACACTGCAATAGTCCACAAAAAAACAAAAAAAACAACCAATGAGGAGGATGAGTCCGTTATAATGCATTGGTCCCAGGTAGTCCAGACCGCCAAGAAGTTATCAGTGGTTGGCCCCATGAATAGTAACCGTAAGAGATTACATGAAGCGCATCTCCTTTATCCAAAAGTAAAGATCTAATCGAGTTGGAGAGGCCACCTTCTTCCAAAATAAAACTATAAGCCATTTTGATTCTGTCAGTATAGGAGTAGCCTGGTCTTCTTCGCAACCTTTCTCCTGAAGCTATTGGGAAGAAGATATAAGACTTCTGTCCAAAAAGGCTTAATAAGGGGACATGTCCAAAAAATATACCAATCCACTGGGAGAACCACGGAACCAACAGATATCTGGTGTCTCAGGAAACAACTTGTGAAGAACTTCTGGGGTGTGATATCATAACATTAGTTCTTGTGCCTTTTCTTAACCTACAGGGCTCTTTGTCCCCTTATAGATTTCTTTAGATTTTTTTTTCTTTCAATAGGACAACGCTGCAGTACCCACACTCACCACTACAGTTTGTACGGCGAGGGAACGGGATGACTTGTGTTATGTAAATAATACCGCATTGTCTTGGTACTGCTGATCTGTGTGGGTCCTGGTTGTCAGGCACCATCATATCTAATATTGATAGCCATTCCTAAGGACAGGCCATCAATGTTAGAAACTAGATAACCCCTTTAAATAGAATCTGTCTGACAACATGAAGTAGGCTAAAAGATCTAAGAATTAAACACATTATATCCCAATCTGAAGAAATTGGTGATCTATCAGACTGGGAAAGGTTACACTTAGGTTACTAAGACTTTCGGACCTTGGTGAGCCAACCCAAGAGCTATTATCCAAATATATTCCCAGGAAAATATTCTGTGGACTTATGAAACAGAGGTGGAACGTTTTGGAAAATGTGCATCCCATTATATCTGGTATTAAACTAAACTTGGAATTTTAGAAAAAAAAAACATCATCCCAACAAGCCAACATGGTGGTGGTAGTGATGGTCTTGGGCTGTTTTGCTGGTTTAGGACCTGGATGACTTCCTGTAATTGATGGAAACTAGAGATGAGCGAACAGTGTTCTATCGAACTCATGTTCGATCGGATATTAGGCTGTTCGGCATGTTCGAATCGAATCGAACACCGCGTGGTAAAGTGCGCCATTACTCGATTCCCCTCCCACCTTCCCTGGCGCCTTTTTTGCTCCAATAACAGCGCAGGGTAGGTGGGACAGGAACTACGACACCGGTGACGTTGAGAAAAGTAGGCAAAACCCATTGGCTGCCGAAAACATGTGACCTCTAATTTAAAAGAACAGCGCCGCCCAGGTTCGCGTCATTCTGAGCTTGCAATTCACCGAGGACGGAGGTTTCCGTCCAGCTAGCTAGGGCTTAGATTCTGGGTAGGCAGGGACAGGCTAGGATAGGAAGGAGAAGACAACCAACAGCTCTTGTAAGAGCTAAATTCCAGGGAGAAGCTTGTCAGTGTAACGTGGCACTGACGGGCTCAATCGCCGCAACCCAGCTTTCCCAGGATCCTGAATGGAATACACTGTCAGTGTATTCCCGTATACCCGATATATACCCCGATACCCGTTCCAACGGTGTGCCCCCCCACCTTCACCCCAGAAATACCCTGCAAGTCCCCTAGCAATAGAATTGGGGCTATATACACCCACAATTTTTACTACTGGTATACAGTGCCATTGTCTGACAGGGAATTCAAAGAATATATTGGGAATACAAATACCCTCATTTCTTGCTACTGCCATATAGTGCCAGTGTCTGACTGGGAATTCAAAGAATATATTGGGGTTACGTGCACCCACAATTTTTACTACTGGTATACAGTGCCATTGTCTGACTGGGAATTCAAAGAATATATTGGGAATACAAATACCCTCATTTCTTGCTACTGCCATATAGTGCCAGTGTCTGACTGGGAATTCAAAGAATATATTGGGGTTACGTGCACCCACAATTTTTACTACTGGTATACAGTGCCATTGTCTGACTGGGAATTCAAAGAATATATTGGGAATACAAATACCCTCATTTCTTGCTACTGCCATATAGTGCCAGTGTCTGACTGGGAATTCAAAGAATATATTGGGGTTACGTGCACCCACAATTTTTACTACTGGTATACAGTGCCATTGTCTGACTGGGAATTCAAAGAATATATTGGGAATACAAATACCCTCATTTCTTGCTACTGCCATATAGTGCCAGTGTCTGACTGGTAATTCAAAGAATATATTGGGGTTACGTGCACCCACAATTTTTACTACTGGTATACAGTGCCATTGTCTGACTGGGAATTCAAAGAATATATTGGGAATACAAATACCCTCATTTCTTGCTACTGCCATATAGTGCCAGTGTCTGACTGGGAATTCAAAGAATATATTGGGGTTACGTGCACCCACAATTTTTACTACTGGTATACAGTGCCATTGTCTGACTGGGAATTCAAAGAATATATTGGGGTTATAAATACCCTCATTTCTTGCTACTGCCATATAGTGCCAGTTTCTGACTGGTAATTCAAAGAATATATTGGGGTTACGTGCACCCACAATTTTTACTACTGGTATACAGTGCCATTGTCTGACTGGGAATTCAAAGAGTATATTGGGAATACAAATACCCTCATTTCTTGCTACTGCCATATAGTGCCAGTTTCTGACTGGTAATTCAAAGAATATATTGGGGTTACGTGCACCCACAATTTTTACTACTGGTATACAGTGCCATTGTCTGACTGGGAATTCAAAGAATATATTGGGGTTATAAATACCCTCATTTCTTGCTACTGCCATATAGTGCCAGTTTCTGACTGGTAATTCAAAGAATATATTGGGGTTACGTGCACCCACAATTTTTACTACTGGTATACAGTGCCATTGTCTGACTGGGAATTCAAAGAGTATATTGGGAATACAAATACCTTCATTTCTTGCTACTGCCATATAGTGCCAGTTTCTGACTGGTAATTCAAAGAATATATTGGGGTTACGTGCACCCACAATTTTTACTACTGGTATACAGTGCCATTGTCTGACTGGGAATTCAAAGAATATATTGGGGTTATAAATACCCTCATTTCTTGCTACTGCCATATAGTGCCAGTTTCTGACTGGTAATTCAAAGAATATATTGGGGTTACGTGCACCCACAATTTTTACTACTGGTATACAGTGCCATTGTCTGACTGGGAATTCAAAGAGTATATTGGGAATACAAATACCCTCATTTCTTGCTACTGCCATATAGTGCCAGTGTCTGACTGGGAATTCAAAGAATATATTGGGGTTACGTGCACCCACAATTTTTACTACTGGTATACAGTGCCATTGTCTGACTGGGAATTCAAAGAATATATTGGGAATACAAATACCCTCATTTCTTGCTACTGCCATATAGTGCCAGTGTCTGACTGGGAATTCAAAGAATATATTGGGGTTACGTGCACCCACAATTTTTACTACTGGTATACAGTGCCATTGTCTGACTGGGAATTCAAAGAATATATTGGGAATACAAATACCCTCATTTCTTGCTACTGCCATATAGTGCCAGTGTCTGACTGGTAATTCAAAGAATATATTGGGGTTACGTGCACCCACAATTTTTACTACTGGTATACAGTGCCATTGTCTGACTGGTAATTCAAAGAATATATTGGGAATACAAATACCCTCATTTCTTGCTACTGCCATATAGTGCCAGTGTCTGACTGGGAATTCAAAGAATATATTGGGGTTACGTGCACCCACAATTTTTACTACTGGTATACAGTGCCATTGTCTGACTGGGAATTCAAAGAATATATTGGGGTTATAAATACCCTCATTTCTTGCTACTGCCATATAGTGCCAGTTTCTGACTGGTAATTCAAAGAATATATTGGGGTTACGTGCACCCACAATTTTTACTACTGGTATGCAGTGCCATTGTCTGACTGGGAATTCAAAGAGTATATTGGGAATACAAATACCCTCATTTCTTGCTACTGCCATATAGTGCCAGTTTCTGACTGGGAATTCAAAGAATATATTGGGGTTACGTGCACCCACAATTTTTACTACTGGTATACAGTGCCATTGTCTGACTGGGAATTCAAAGAATATATTGGGGTTATAAATACCCTCATTTCTTGCTACTGCCATATAGTGCCAGTTTCTGACTGGTAATTCAAAGAATATATTGGGGTTACGTGCACCCACAATTTTTACTACTGGTATACAGTGCCATTGTCTGACTGGGAATTCAAAGAGTATATTGGGAATACAAATACCCTCATTTCTTGCTACTGCCATATAGTGCCAGTTTCTGACTGGGAATTCAAAGAATATATTGGGGTTACGTGCACCCACAATTTTTACTACTGGTATACAGTGCCATTGTCTGACTGGGAATTCAAAGAATATATTGGGGTTATAAATACCCTCATTTCTTGCTACTGCCATATAGTGCCAGTTTCTGACTGGTAATTCAAAGAATATATTGGGGTTACGTGCACCCACAATTTTTACTACTGGTATACAGTGCCATTGTCTGACTGGGAATTCAAAGAGTATATTGGGAATACAAATACCCTCATTTCTTGCTACTGCCATATAGTGCCAGTTTCTGACTGGGAATTCAAAGAATATATTGGGGTTACGTGCACCCACAATTTTTACTACTGGTATACAGTGCCATTGTCTGACTGGGAATTCAAAGAGTATATTGGGAATACAAATACCCTCATTTCTTGCTTCTGCCATATAGTGCCAGTGTCTGACTGGGAATTCAAAGAATATATTGGGGTTACGTGCACCCACAATTTTTACTACTGGTATACAGTGCCAATTTCTAACTAGGAATTCAAAATGCGCAAGGCTCCCGGAAAGGGACGTGGACGAGGCCGTGGGCGAGGTCGGGGGAATGGTTCTGGGGAGCAAGGTAGCAGTGAAGCCACAGGGCGTCCCGTGCCTACTCCTGTGGGGCAGCAAGCATTGCGCCACTCCACAGTGCCAGGGTTGCTTGCCACATTAACTAAACTGCAGGGTACAAACCTTAGTAGGCCCGAGAACCAGGAACAGGTCTTGCAATGGCTGTCAGAGAACGCTTACAGCACATTGTCCAGCAGCCAGTCAGACTCTGCCTCCTCTCCTCCTATTACCCAACAGTCTTGTCTTCCTTCCTCCCAAAATTCCGAAGCTTTACAGAACAATAACCCAAACTGTCCCTGCTCCCCAGAGCTGTTCTCCGCTCCTTTCATTGTCCCTCAACCTGCCTCTCCACGTCACGATTCCACGAACCTAACAGAGGAGCATCTGTGTCCAGATGCTCAAACACTAGAGTCTCCTCCATCTCCGTTCGATTTGGTGGTGGATGACCAGCAACCCACCCTCATCGACGATGATGTGACGCAGTTGCCGTCAGGGCATCCAGTTGACCGGCGCATTGTGCGGGAGGAGGAGATGAGACAGGAGTTGGAAGAGGAAGTGGTGGATGATGAGGACACTGACCCGACCTGGACAGGGGGGATGTCAAGCGGGGAAAGTAGTGTGGATGTTGAGGCAGGTGCAGCACCAAAAAGGGTAGCTAGAGGCAGAGGCAGAGGTCAGCAGCTTAGGCGAAGCCAGGCCACACCCGGAATCTCCCAAGATGTTCCAGTTCGTACCCAGCCCCGAAAAACTCCCACCTCGAGGGCACGTTTCTCGAAGGTGTGGAGTTTTTTCAAGGAATGCGCCGAGGACAGATATAGTGTTGTCTGCACAATTTGCCTCTCGAAATTGATTAGGGGCTCTGAGAAGAGCAACCTGTCCACCACTTCAATGCGCCGTCATTTGGAATCCAAGCACTGGAATCAGTGGCAGGCAGCAACGGCAGGACAAAGGCCGCCTGCCGTTCACGCCACTGCCACTGCCTCTGCCACTGCCTCTGCCTCTGCCACTGCCACTGCTGACTGTGCTGGCGATGCACTCCAGAGGACGAGCCAGGACACCACTTCATCTGCCTCCGCCACTTTGTTGACTTCTACCTCATCCTCCCCTGGTCCTGTCTTATCTCCTTCTCCTGCACCATCAAAGGCACCATCAGGCGTTTCTTTACAACAACCCACCATCTCTCAGACATTGGAGCGGCGGCAGAAATACACTGCTAACCACCCACACGCGCAAGCCTTGAACGCCAACATCGCTAAACTGCTGGCCCAGGAGATGTTGGCGTTCCGGCTTGTTGAAACTCCCGCCTTCCTGGACCTGATGGCAACTGCGGCACCTCGCTATGCCGTCCCTAGCCGTCACTACTTCTCCCGGTGTGCCGTCCCCGCCTTGCACCAGCACGTGTCACTCAACATCAGGCGGGCCCTTAGTTCCGCGCTTTGCACAAAGGTCCACTTGACCACCGACGCGTGGACAAGTGCATGCGGACAGGGACGCTACATTTCACTGACGGCACACTGGGTGAATGTAGTTGAGGCTGGGACTGCTTCCCAAACTGGCCCGGTGTACCTCGTCTCCCCGCCTAACATTCCTGGCAGGGACACGAGAAGAACACCCCCCTCCTCCTCCTCCTCTACCGCCTCCTCCTCCGCCACCGCCTCCTCCTCCGCCACCGCCTCCTCCTCCGCTGTTAGATTGACCCCAGCTACGAGTTGGAAACGTTGCAGCACTGGCGTTGGTAGACGTCAGCAGGCTGTGCTGAAGCTGATCAGCTTGGGGGACAGACAGCACACTGCCTCCGAGGTGAGGGATGCCCTCCTCGATGAGACGGCAATATGGTTTGAGCCGCTGCACCTGGGCCCAGGCATGGTCGTTTGTGATAACGGCCGGAACCTGGTAGCAGCTCTGGAGCTTGCCGGACTCCAACATGTTCCATGCCTGGCCCACGTCTTCAACCTAGTGGTGCAACGTTTCCTAAAGAGCTACCCCAATGTTCCAGAGCTACTGGTGAAAGTGCGGCGCATGTGCGCCCACTTTCGCAAGTCGACAGTAGCCGCTGCTAGCTTAAAATCTCTCCAGCAACGCCTGCATGTGCCACAACACCGGCTTTTGTGCGACGTCCCCACACGCTGGAACTCAACGTTTCAGATGTTGAATAGAGTGGTTGAGCAGCAGAGACCTTTGATGGAATACCAGCTACAAAACCCTAGGGTGCCACAAAGTCAGCTGCCTCAGTTTCACATCCATGAGTGGCCATGGATGAGAGACCTTTGTGACATCCTACGGGTCTTTGAGGAGTCCACAAGGAGGGTGAGCTCTGAGGATGCGATGGTGAGCCTTACAATCCCGCTCTTGTGTGTTCTGAGAGAATCCCTGATTGACATCAGGGATAACTCAGATCACACAGAGGAGTTAGGGATAGCATCCGATCCGTCACAGCTGGAGAGTAGGTCCACACATCTGTCCGCTTCACTGCGTTTAATGGAGGAGGAGGAAGAAGAGTTGTCCGATGATGTGATGGTGATACAGGAGGCTTCCGGGCAACTTCGAATCGTCCCATTGTTGCAGCGCGGATGGGTAGACATGGAGGATGAGGAGGAAATGGAGATTGAACTTTCCGGTGGGGCCAGAGGAGTCATGCCAACTAACACTGTGGCAGACATGGCTGAGTTCATGTTGGGGTGCTTTACAACCGACAAGCGTATTGTCAAAATCATGGAGGACAACCAGTACTGGATCTTTGCTATCCTTGACCCCCGGTATAAAAACAACATCTCGTCTTTTATTCCGGTAGAGGGGAGGGCCAATCGCATCAATGCTTGCCACAGGCAATTGGTGCAGAATATGATGGAGATGTTTCCAGCATGTGACGTTGGCGGCAGGGAGGGCAGTTCCTCCAGTAGGCAACCAAGTTCTCACCGGTCCACACAAACGAGGGGCACACTGTCTAAGGTCTGGGACACCTTGATGGCACCCCCTCGCCAAAGTGCCGCCACGGAGGGTCCTAGTGTCACCAGGCGTGAGAAGTATAGGCGCATGTTGCGGGAATACCTTTCCGACCACAGCCCTGTCCTCTCCGACCCCTCTGCGTCCTACACGTATTGGGTGTCGAAGTTGGACCTGTGGCTTGAACTTGCCCTATATGCCTTGGAGGTGCTGTCCTGTCCTGCCGCCAGCGTCCTATCTGAGAGGGTGTTCAGTGCAGCCGGTGACATCATCACTGACAAGCGCACCCGTCTGTCAGCTGAGAGTGCCGACCGGCTCACTTTGATAAAAATGAACCACCACTGGATAGAGCCTTCATTTTTGTGCCCACCTGTGTAAAGCACCCCAACATGAAACTCCATGTCTGTACTCAACCTCTCCAATTCCTCCGCATCCTCATACTCATCCACCATAAGCGTTGCACAATTCTGCTAATACTAGGCTCCCTCCAACATGATTTCCCCCAACTCTGCTGGTTAGAGGCTCCCTCCACCCTGATTTCCACCAACTCTGCTGGTTAGAGGCTCCCTCCACCCTGCTTTCCCACAACTCTGCTGGTTAGAGGCTCCTTCCACCATGAATTTGCCCAAACTGGGCTGTTTAGAGGCTCCCTCCACCATGAATTGGTCCAAACTGGGCTGGTTAGAGGCTCCCTCCACCATTAATTGGTCCAAACTGGGCTGGTTAGAGGCTCCCTCCACCATGAATTTGCCCAAACTGGGCTGTTTAGAGGCTCCCTCCACCATGAATTTGCCCAAACTGGGCTGTTTAGAGGCTCCCTCCACCATGAATTGGTCCAAACTGGGTTTTTTAGAGGCTCCCTCCACCATGAATTGGTCCAAACTGGGCTGGTTAGAGGCTCCCTCCACCATGAATTGGTCCAAACTGGGGTGGTTAGAGGCTCCCTCCACCATTAATTGGTCCAAACTGGGCTGGTTAGAGGCTCCCTCCACCATTAATTGGTCCAAACTGGGCTGGTTAGAGGCTCCCTCCACCATTAATTGGTCCAAACTGGGCTGGTTAGAGGCTCCCTCCACCATGAATTTGCCCAAACTGGGCTGTTTAGAGGCTCCCTCCACCATGAATTTGCCCAAACTGGGCTGGTTAGAGGCTCCCTCCACCATGAATTGGTCCAAACTGGGGTTTTTAGAGGCTCCCTCCACCATGAATTGGTCCAAACTTGGCTGTTTAGAGGCTCCCTCCACCATGAATTGGTCCAAACTGGGGTGGTTAGAGGCTCCCTCCACCATTAATTGGTCCAAACTGGGCTGGTTAGAGGCTCCCTCCACCATTAATTGGTCCAAACTGGGCTGGTTAGAGGCTCCCTCCACCATGAATTGGTCCAAACTGGGTTTTTTAGAGGCTCCCTCCACCATGAATTTGCCCAAACTGGGCTGTTTAGAGGCTCCCTCCACCATGAATTGGTCCAAACTGGGCTGGTTAGAGGCTCCCTCCACCATGAATTTCCCAAAACTTGGCTGTTTAGAGGCTCCCTCCACCATTAATTGGTCCAAACTGGGCTGGTTAGAGGCTCCCTCCACCATGAATTGGTCCAAACTGGGGTTTTTAGAGGCTCCCTCCACCATGAATTGGTCCAAACTTGGCTGTTTAGAGGCTCCCTCCACCATGAATTGGTCCAAACTGGGGTGGTTAGAGGCTCCCTCCACCATTAATTGGTCCAAACTGGGCTGGTTAGAGGCTCCCTCCACCATTAATTGGTCCAAACTGGGCTGGTTAGAGGCTCCCTCCACCATGAATTTGCCCAAACTGGGCTGTTTAGAGGCTCCCTCCACCATGAATTTGCCCAAACTGGGCTGGTTAGAGGCTCCCTCCACCATGAATTGGTCCAAACGGGTTTTTAGAGGCTCCCTTCACCATGAATTGGTCCAAACTTGGCTGTTTAGAGGCTCCCTCCACCATGAATTGGTCCAAACTGGGGTGGTTAGAGGCTCCCTCCACCATTAATTGGTCCAAACTGGGCTGGTTAGAGGCTCCCTCCACCATTAATTGGTCCAAACTGGGCTGGTTAGAGGCTCCCTCCACCATGAATTGGTCCAAACTGGGGTTTTTAGAGGCTCCCTCCACCATGAATTGGTCCAAACTTGGCTGTTTAGAGGCTCCCTCCACCATTAATTGGTCCAAACTGGGCTGGTTAGAGGCTCCCTCCACCATGAATTGGTCCAAACTGGGTTTTTTAGAGGCTCCCTCCACCATGAATTTGCCCAAACTGGGCTGTTTAGAGGCTCCCTCCACCATGAATTTGCCCAAACTGGGCTGGTTAGAGGCTCCCTCCACCATGAATTGGTCCAAACTGGGGTTTTTAGAGGCTCCCTCCACCATGAATTGGTCCAAACTTGGCTGTTTAGAGGCTCCCTCCACCATTAATTGGTCCAAACTGGGCTGGTTAGAGGCTCCCTCCACCATGAATTGGTCCAAACTGGGTTTTTTAGAGGCTCCCTCCACCATGAATTTGCCCAAACTGGGCTGTTTAGAGGCTCCCTCCACCATGAATTGGTCCAAACTGGGCTGGTTAGAGGCTCCCTCCACCATTAATTGGTCCAAACTGGGCTGGTTAGAGGCTCCCTCCACCATGAATTGGTCCAAACTGGGGTTTTTAGAGGCTCCCTCCACCATGAATTGGTCCAAACTTGGCTGTTTAGAGGCTCCCTCCACCATGAATTGGTCCAAACTGGGGTGGTTAGAGGCTCCCTCCACCATTAATTGGTCCAAACTGGGCTGGTTAGAGGCTCCCTCCACCATTAATTGGTCCAAACTGGGCTGGTTAGAGGCTCCCTCCACCATGAATTTGCCCAAACTGGGCTGTTTAGAGGCTCCCTCCACCATGAATTTGCCCAAACTGGGCTGGTTAGAGGCTCCCTCCACCATGAATTGGTCCAAACGGGTTTTTAGAGGCTCCCTTCACCATGAATTGGTCCAAACTTGGCTGTTTAGAGGCTCCCTCCACCATGAATTGGTCCAAACTGGGGTGGTTAGAGGCTCCCTCCACCATTAATTGGTCCAAACTGGGCTGGTTAGAGGCTCCCTCCACCATTAATTGGTCCAAACTGGGCTGGTTAGAGGCTCCCTCCACCATGAATTGGTCCAAACTGGGGTTTTTAGAGGCTCCCTCCACCATGAATTGGTCCAAACTTGGCTGTTTAGAGGCTCCCTCCACCATGAATTGGTCCAAACTGGGGTGGTTAGAGGCTCCCTCCACCATTAATTGGTCCAAACTGGGCTGGTTAGAGGCTCCCTCCACCATTAATTGGTCCAAACTGGGCTGGTTAGAGGCTCCCTCCACCATGAATTTGCCCAAACTGGGCTGTTTAGAGGCTCCCTCCACCATGAATTGGTCCAAACTGGGGTGGTTAGAGGCTCCCTCCACCATTAATTGGTCCAAACTGGGCTGGTTAGAGGCTCCCTCCACCATTAATTGGTCCAAACTGGGCTGGTTAGAGGCTCCCTCCACCATGAATTTGCCCAAACTGGGCTGTTTAGAGGCTCCCTCCACCATGAATTTGCCCAAACTGGGCTGGTTAGAGGCTCCCTCCACCATTAATTGGTCCAAACTGGGCTGGTTAGAGGCTCCCTCCACCATGAATTTGCCCAAACTGGGCTGGTTAGAGGCTCCCTCCACCATGAATTGGTCCAAACTGGGTTTTTTAGAGGCTCCCTCCACCATGAATTTGCCCAAACTGGGCTGGTTAGAGGCTCCCTCCACCATGAATTGGTCCAAACTGGGGTTTTTAGAGGCTCCCTCCACCATGAATTTGCCCAAACTCTGCTGGTTAGAGGCTCAATCCACCCTGATTTTCAAAACAAATGTTGGTGCCAACCTCAACTTACTACAAGGGCCAAATTCACTGCTGGTGACAAGCTCTCCTCACTGCAAGTGCCAAATACACATGTTTCAAGGTGTTTTCCTACTGTCAGAGAGGTGGTATTGAGTGTGTAAAGTGTGTAGTTGTTAGGCTGTGATGTTGGGGTAATAGAGGGTCTTTGGTGTGTTAGATGCCCCCAGACATGCTTCCCCTGCTGTCCCAGTGTCATTCCAGAGGTGTTGGCATCATTTCCTGGGGTGTCATAGTGGACTTGGTGACCCTCCAGACACGGATTTGGGTTTCCCCCTTAACGAGTATCTGTTCCCCATAGACTATAATGGGGTTCGAAACCCGTTCGAACACACGAACATTGAGCGGCTGTTCGAATCGAATTTCGAACCTCGAACATTTTAGTGTTCGCTCATCTCTAATGGAAACATAAATTCTGTGGTCTACCAATAAATCCTAAAGGAGAATGTGTGACCTTAAGCTCAAGCATACTCGGGTTCTGCAGTAGGACAATGATCCAAGCACACCAGCAAGTCTACCTTTGAATGGCTGAAAAAAAAATCAAAATGAAGGTTTTGGAGTGGCTGCATCGGGACTTAAATCTGATTGAGGTGTGGTGGCGGGACCTTAAACAGGCCGATCCTGCTTAAAACCCCAAAAAAACTCTGCAAAAAAGAGGGGGCCAAATTTACACCACAGCTATCGCAAATGCTTGATGGCAATTGTTGGCACCAAGTGAGGCACACCCTTTTATTAGGCTTAGGGGGCAATTACTTTTTCACATAGGGCCTGGTTGGTTTGGGATAGCTTTTTTCACTTAATTTAATTCATCATTTTGTATTCACGCAGGTTATCTTTGTCTGATATTGAAATTTATTTTATAATCTGAAAAATTACAACAGAAAAGCAAAAACAAAGAAATCTGTAAAGGGGTCAATACATTTCTTTGATACTGTAGCTATGTATAGATACCATCGTGCCCCAGAGCAACCTCTATAATAGTCTATAGCAGTACAAAAAAAAAAATGTTGTAGGGGGCCACACGGTGGCTCAGTGGTTAGCACTGCAGCCTTGCAGCGCTGGAGTCCTGGTGTTCAAATCCTGCCAAGGGCAAAAAACCATCTGCAAGGAGTTTGTATGTTCTCCCCGTGTTCCAAAAAAGACATACTGATAGGGAAAAATGTACATTGTAAGCTCTATATGGGCTCACAATCTACATTTAAAAAAAAAAAAAAAAAAAATGTTGCGAAAAAACCCACTAGGAAACAGCAGGGAGAGATTATTCGCATTTGCAGGAACTTAACCCGAGCTCGGCCTGCATCGGGCACTGTAGTCTTGTTAAGCTGAGTCCCACAGTTCTGCTGATAGAGTGCTGTGAAGCTGGTGGGAGTCTTATGGGAAATCAAACCGGTCAAGGCTCAGAGGTAATGTGAAGAGAGTGGAGCGGTATGAATAGGATGTCACTTTGATGTACTATGCTGCTCACGCTGATTGGCAGGGAGGAAGCTCTGTCAGTAGAAACGACCGGCGCGGACGGCTCCATTTCATGTAATTAGAGACAAATCATTGTTGTTGGGGCTACGGGAGGGGAAAGAGGTGGAATTGATTTTGAGCAAATGAACTGTCGCTCTCCCATTCAGCCCGTACTCTCTTGTAGATCATTTTAGGCCGCTGTTTACCCAGCTCTAATTGGATATTAAAGGCATTCAAGGCCCGAAGCAATTGTCCAGCACTATGTCAATATATATATATATATATATATATATATATATATATATATATTTAGTAACCATCTTCTATAGACAGAATAAACTTTTTCACGCCCACTGTTGTAATACCCAGGTGTTTATTCCACTCCATGATTCCTCTTCTGCAAATCATCTTTCTTGTTTATTCAAAATTTTGGAAAAGCTGAGTTATATAACCAATGTGAATGTTATCCACATAAGGGTTGTGACCAGGCTTTACCAGATTCCTGAAGGGCAAGGGTAATGTATAATAGCATAATGTGTAATATCCTAGAGATCAGGGGCGTAACTATGGGGTAGCAGCGGAAGCGGCTGCCACAGGGCCCAGGATATTAGGGTGCCCGGTGACAGCTGCTACAGCTGCGTTTTTTTTTTTTTTTTAGGGCCGGTAGGTAACAGGCCCCATTTAAATACCGATCCTGGTTCTTGCCCATGGCCGCCCGCGCTTCTTCTTCTGCAGAGGCCTCTTTGAGCAGCAGCGGGGGGATCGGTAAGTAAGGCCCAACAAACATTATTATTATACTCGGGGGTCTGAAAAGTGACCTCCCTGACGTCACATGGCCGTGGCCTGCACTCTTATGCGTCAAGATGGCTGACATCAGCAGGAAGCGCAAGGATAGATAAGTAACAGTGTTTTTTTATGTTTGTATCCTCCCGTGGGACTCCGATTATTATACTCTGCAGTCTTAAAAGACCCCAGAGTATAATAATCGTACATGGGTGTCCACTATGGGGCATAATACTGTGTGTAAGGGCCACTATGGGGCATAATACTGTGTGCAGGAATGCGCGGGGGGGGGGGGGGGGTCAGGGCCTTCAGCATCAGTTGGGAGGGGCATGTCAAAAGTTCGCCACTGCTAGAGATATACCATGTATGTATGTCATGTGTGTCATAGATGTCCAAAAAGGTGCAGAATTGTCCAAAAAGGTGCAGAATTTGTCAGAGATCTGGCCTAGGATATTAGAATCAAAAGACAGAATCAAATTTGGAATACAGCCATGGCAAAACCCACAGGTAAAACAATGAATGCTGAAATATTCTTAGGTGTAATCAATTTTTATTATGGATTTTGCAAACAAGTAAGAACAAACAAAAGGAAAAACCAAACGAATGAAAAGAGGATAACACATCCCAAAAATAAACAATGCGGCCACGCAGGGCTGTAGGACAACGCAATAGCTGGGGAGAAGACTCCGCCAGGAAGAACCAAGACTCATTAGAAACGACAAAGCCCAAGAACTCAAAAAGAAAGACAGGATGGGGGGGGGGGGGGGGGCAGACAAGACAAAGGCCACAGACGAGAAACAAAGGGGGTAGGGGGGACAAGACACACGCCAGACGTAGGGAGAGGGGGACAGAACAAAGTGTGAGGCCTTTCTGGAGAAGAACAGACAACGGGGAACTAGGAGCAGTCATACTGAAGGGATCAGGCAAACAGGGAGGAAAACTCCGACGATTCCTGGAACATCACCCACGGCCACCAGAGGGTTTCGAACTTTGAAGAGTCAGGCAAGTCCATCGCCACAAGGTACTCCATTCTACGAATGAGCAGAAACTCCTGCAACCACTCCACTAGCTGAAATATTCTTAAGATAAGCCCTGACTCTAGGTTCATAACAAGTCATATGACCATACCTGTGCAGAATTAGTCAGAATCCCATCGACTTTGCGGGTACTGTAAAGTGCGGCTTTTTTTACCATGGTGTTTCCACTGCGTCTTCACAAAGTGAGACCCCGATTTTGAAGGGGTTATCTACATTTTCTAAACGGATGTTTTTTGTTTTTTTTATAGGCCATCAATTTTAGATTGGCAAGTTTCCAATTTTGTGACTCCCACAGATCAGCTGCATCCCTGGGCATGCAGCTTCAGACATTGTTCACATGCCTCGTGCTGAGCTGCTGACTCTCCATATTATTGATGGTGGAAGTTGTGGGTACTAAACTTGTGTCCCGTTTGAGTCTATAAATAACATAACACATAATATTGATGTCAGCGACTACTTGGGATCGGAAGCCCCAGCACAGCCAAACAGTTACCAGAGTAATGCAGCAAATGGGGTCACCTGTCCAGGCGCCACAAAAGGAGACCCAGGCAACATTAATGACAGGGATACATTCCTAAGACAAGCCACTATGTAATGGATGTCGTAACTTAGAAAAGACCTTTAGGCTAAGGCCCCATGTAGAGAAACACAGCAAAGAAAAACAACACGGAAATAACCACGGTGGAAATGCATCATGTTTTTTTTCGGAAGCGTTTTTTATTGTAGTTTTTCTCTGTGTACTTTCTGTCTCTATTATATCTATATGGAAAATTCCAGCCTTCCCGCAGATATAATAGACATGTTGTGATTTTCAAAAATGCAGGCATTTTTGAGAACCCTTTTTTTCCGCTGCAGATTTATTCCTACAAAGTGTGGATAGGATTAGTCAGAATCCCATCCATTTGGCAGGTACTGTAAAATGCAGCTACGTGGGGCTTCAGCAGGAAAATCAGTATCATACTAATGACAATATCTTGCAGAGCGGCTTCTACACTTTCCAAAAGTGTCTTTCTTATTCTGCATTGCAGCTCCATTTTCATGAAGATCTGAATTATATGGGGGAGCAGTATATCAACCAGGGACAGGAATAGACTTGACAGGCTAATAAGAAGGGCCAGCTCTGTCCTGGGGAGCCCCCTGGACCCAGTAGAGGTGGTGGGTGACAGAAGGACACTGTCTGTGGTGACCTCCATGCGGGAGAGCAAATCCCATCCCATGTATGAGACCTTGATGGGACTAGGCAGCACTGTAAGCAACCGTCTGCTTCACCGCAAGTGTGAGAAGGAGCGCTATCGCAAGTCCTTCCATCCAACCGTGGCCAGGCTGTATAATCTACATCAGACCAAGCAAAGATCACTCCGCACAGAAAACTAATGATTATGACTATGAAGTCTTCCTTCTTTCTCTTCTGTTCCTTAGCTGCTATGGACGCCTAGTATATCTTCTCTTCTCAGCTTATGTGTGTCTACGTCTGTAATATATTACTGTGTATTATCCTGTATCTGTATTACTAGGCTGCTGTAACATACTGAAAAATCCCCACTGTGGGACTATTAAAGGATTATCTTATCTTATCTCTGTTAGGATCACATCTTCCATCTTGTATTCTGTCAGCCATTTTGTAAGCTTTTTCTTATATAAGCTTCATAAGGATGTCTGTTTAGAGTCTAAGAGACCCCTTTAGGGGATAAGGCGTGTGGAATGTTGATGGTTGGGTTATAACTCCTTATCTGTTTGTGCTAAGACTATTCATCTTTCAGGGTGGGTGTAGAAACCGGTTCAAATAACCTGTTGATAGTTAGCCCCAAGGCCAGAGCGGACCAGCATGTGATCATTATCTCTCTTTCTGTGATATACATCTAGAACTAGTGTATGATGTTGGCTTACACATAAATATCTTAGATTCTTTTTCATGTCATGAGAAAGGTCATCCCAGGTTGGAGTGTAATAATGATATGCAGACCTTATCCAATAGTCATGTGCCACAGCTTATGTCATAGCCAATCATGTCAAGTCCAACCTGCTTTTGTTTGTATAAATATTGACTCCCTGTAACAATAAATCAGAACTCACTTGATACACTATCAGCTGCCTGTGTGTGTGTGTGGTTCTCCAGGCCCAATGGGTGGTAGCCCATCTAGGCCTGTTAATTAATTATTTAATTTGGAGCTCTGCAACATACTCTGTGACAAGGACCCATTGATGTCCCCAACATCTCTTAAATTCCTATGCAAATTAGCTGAAAAGGGTTTTAGGGCGTCTCCTCTCCTGCCAGGGCTTTGCTCTCCGTTTTAGGGAATTGTCTTAACTGTAGATAAATAGTGACAAAGTAGAAGACATCCCAGGTAATGTGGGCTGGAGCTGGGGGATTATCTAGTGCAGAGAGTGAAGTCCCCTTTGGAGAAGAAACGCCTCTAAAGCCACTTTTCAGCTAATTCTAATGAGAATAAAGTCTGATTTTCATGACAATGGAGCTTCAATGCCGAATAAGAAAGATATCTTTATAAAGCGTAGCAGCCGCTCTACAAGGTACTATCATTAGTTTGATACTGATCTTCCTACTAACAGACTCTCTTTAACACTATAGTCTTCTTCCTCGCAAACCCTAAAAAAGTGGGCACATCCTCTGAATATAAGGGTACTAAATAATAAGGAAAGAATACAGAATGACAGATTTACAGTGAACGCCAGATAGAGTATTCAGTGTATAGATCAGATTTAGTGCATTATTATATACAGTATACTGATCTGGCTGTGTTACTGCATGTTCCTCTGTTCTCAAGGTCTGATGTTCACTGTCAATGTCACGCTTGCATCAATCTTACAAAACGCTGGAAACACTAAGATCTATTCTGTATAACTATTATATATCCACATACTATATCACATAAAGAAGATGACATATTCAGCAGCAATGTGCAGGGAATGGATGTATTCATATCAATGTGTCCCTGCCCTAAAGGATCTTATATAGACGTATACAATAAATATTCTGCAGGTGTACATGACACAAGATATACCGGATGTTATCCAATTGTAATATATATGTGACAGAATAGGTCCTACACACTGTAGCATCCTGAACATAGGATATCCCTTTTTAACCTCTGAATCCCCTGATAGGGTATATGAAATGGAAAGATAATCTCTTTAATGAGGAACCTGTCACATGGAAAATGCTCCGTCCCTCTCCAGAATGGTAATGATTGAGGAGACATTGACACATATAAGCCTACTGTCATCTATGTTTTAAAGGAAACATTTCACATGAAAAATTCTGTCCAATCTGCAGGTAGCATGTTATAGAGCAGGAGAAGCTGAGCAGATTGATATATAATTTTGTTGGAAAAGTTTCAGTATAACCTGTCACATAGCCACTGAAATCTCTGCTCTTTCTATGTTGAGAAGTCTAGGAGGCGGTCCTATTAGTGACTTCCTGTATACCCAATCACAATAGGACCGCCTCCTAGACTTTTCAACATAGAAAGAACAAAGAATACCTTGGCTAAATAACAGGTTATCCCACAAACCTATATATCAATCTGTTCAGCTCCTCCTGCTCTATAACATGCCACCTACAGATTGGACAGAATTTTTCATGTGAAAAGTTTGCTTTAAAACATAGATGAAAGCTTCACTTTAAAGGGAAATGCACAGGTAGGCTTATGTGTGTCGATGTCTCCTCAATCATTATCATTCTGGAGAGGGACAATGTGGCCAATCTCAGGAAGATGTACAGCATGTTCTCTCTGCCCCAGGCAGTGTTCTGCGAAGGGTGACAGATGTGACAAGCCCTGGAGCGCAGACTAAAATTAATACTTTGCATTCAAAAAGAAAAGATTAAGGATTATGAATATTTGAAGCTTCCACTTATCTGACACAAAAACCATTTAAGAAAAGGTTGCAGAGCTGCTCAGCTCTCCCAATGTGAAGAGACTGGAACGGAGGGGAAATGTTCGCATATCAAAGTCTTAAGACGAACAGATTCCTTGGGAATGGATCTTTTTGTTCGTATTGCTACAGTAGGGGGCACCTTCTTTACAGTGGAGCAAGGGAATGGCGCCTGGCGATATGTGAATCCGGTTTTATCATATCATCAGCCTACACTGAAAATAGTCATGGCTGGGGAATGAATATATACAATGGTCTATAGCTGTCACCATGCTGGTTTTCTCAGAAAAATCATGTCTTATTTATGAGATGTTTGGTCTCAATTATTTAAGAAAGACATCAGGAATCCACTTACTATAACAAGGAATGTAATGTAAAAGCAATGAAGGTAATGCACATACATAAAGAATATAGTAAAGCCAAAGAACAAGACATGTTTTATGTATCTGCACTGCAAAAATAAGGTATAACTAGCTGTAATCTATATACTGGCTGAAATGTTATATAACACATCAGTGTACCCCAACCTGTTGCTCAGGGGCCACATGTGGGCCCATAAATGTAACTGCCTAGTTGTTTTTAGTTACTACTGTTTACTAGTCTCATAAGAGACTTCATAATATTCAGAATATAAGGACAGATCACACAGGGTTAATTTGCCCCAGGATCTAAATCATATAACACCGTATGTGGGTACCATCAAATGGCAAACCAAAATGCGTCACTTTGTCCTGCTTACCACTTTTTAAAAAATTGGGTCAAGATGGGTCTGGTTGGGAACCGAAAACTGGCATGAGTTATATATTAAATCTACCCCCGTCCCTTGTCAGTATGTATTTCAATTGTGGGGCGTGGGACACATGCTGTCTCTAAATAATTCTGCCAAATAATGCACTGGGCTTAAAGAATTCCCCGAGCTGATGTATGTAACTGATGACAATATTAGAATGAAAGCAAATTTTTTTGGGGGAAAAATGTACAATTGAGGCTCTAGTACTCTGTTGGGTCACCTCTGGCTTGGATAAAAGATGAATATACAGCAAATTTATAAAATATTCCAGCATATAATATAAAAAATAACTTTTACTTCATATCAAAAAGATAAAAAACATAAGTAACAGAGATCCATGATACAAAATTAAAAAAAAAAAGAGTTAGCTGATGCGTTCCGGGAGGACATATTCGGTCCCTTACTCATGACTCCAAGCTATGAGCAAGAGGGCAAATATGTCCTCCCCGAAACGCATAAGATAACTCTGTTTTTTTCTTTTTAAAAAAAAAAATTGTATCATGGATCCCGGTTACTTGTATTTTTATCTTTGTATTTTTTTATCTTGTATTTTTTAATCTTTTTGATAAAAGTTATATTTTATATGGCATGCTGGAATTTTTTATAATTTTGCTGTCTATTTGAGGTCCCTTAACAGTCCAGAGGATCATTCCAAGCAGCCTTTCAATTGCGTGCTCATTTTCTCTTTATAATATAACAATCCTGGTTTGATCGGTGATTTCTGTGAACAAGATGAATATGGTTGGGTATGGAGGAATACAGATTACATATCATATCCTGCAGTAACTTTGCCCACAAATGTTGCTGCTGCCTGTAGATCTTTTACATTTGTAGGTTGCTGAAGCTGGTTAATCCACTACTTATGGCATGTTGCGTGCCATGACACCACATTTCCTTCTGCTAAGAACTGGAATTGGACCAGGTAGATCAAATGATCCTTTCTACTGGTGGTCTGTCTGGGCCTTCTGAAGCCTGTTTGCCCTCATGTAACCACTGCTGCCAACACATCCTAACAAATAGGTTACATTGGCCTAGATGGTGCGCAGTTTGTCAATATAACCATCCTGCGTTTCTCGATCCAATCATGTGTCCCCTTTCAAAGTCTATCAACTGGGCAAAATGTGTTTTAAGTGCATCATAGAAGCATGTCTAGTAGTCAATGATGTCTCATCAAGAGGTACACTACCCAAAAGTATCATGAGTATTTATTGCAGTGCAATTCTATAGTAAGGCCATAGCATTAAGAATATTATTGGTAATATAAATGACTAAAGAGGCCAGGACTTTCCATGCTTTCCCCCCTCCAGCTCGGCATGGCGAGTGCTCAGGTGTTTAGCCCCCCAGACTAATCATCCCAGATAAAATGGACATCTCAGGATTATCAAAATCCAAAGCTAAACTCTCCTGACAGGGGGCCTGTCCTGACCATAGGCTGAGGAGCGCCAATGATCTCAATGCACACAAGACAGCTCATTAAGGATTTCATTAAGATGCTAATGTTTAGCGCTTCCTACAAAAATGAGATTTTAGCTGTTCAATTATGTAATTAGAGGCATGGAATGAAGGGAAGAATTGTCTAATGGGAAAACACAAACATCCCACAATAACAGTGCAAGCAAAATCCATGATTCCCTATACTCCCGAGATCTATCATGTACATCTCAACGCTCCTCAAAGCATTCGCTAACATGTCTACATGTAAACGCTGCTGTGTTACCAATGTATCCACAGAATTACTGCATGGTTTTTCTTTCATTAGGTATCTGTTCCTCCGGCATATTTCATTTAGACGTAACCTTACAAAGTTATTATTTTCTATCTCAAACTTCAAGGAATTCTTCTCTTCACAGGGACATGTGATGTCACTCTGTATATTAGTCTATACTCTGTTCACCATATCAGGCAAAGATCTTCCTGTAGGAGAAAACTGTATGGGGAGACACAAACTCCTATCACAGGTATTGCTGATGATAAGACAGGCTCCTGTCCTACCATTATAATGAAGAAGATGACAGCTCAACCCTTCTCCCAAGTGAGATTTCATACGATTGCCCTAGGTTTGATGACACTTCCAATAGGACTTTGGTCTGCAGAAACCATCAGCAGAATACAAGGTAGATTGTTGTCACCAAGCGTGTCAGCAGCCTGTACTGTAGCCTGCATTCTGCTGTATTCTACTCTGATCATTAGCCCTTAACCCTTTTGAACAATATATTAAAATGCCTTTGGGTCACGTATGAATGTACTCGGTCAACATAGATATTACAGTTAACAAAAAATATCCTCTTTTTGCCAATATACCTGACTCCTCTGTGTAAATGTTTTCCTGGATATTGCTTATTGCTTTGAGACCTGAGAACGTTTCCTAAGCTTATCTTCTTCTCAGCCTCAGGAATATAGATGGATCGAAATCGCAAAACAACAATCCAGCCTGGCCCAAAACATCTGGGTGCAGTGGTGAATGCAGGATTTTATCAAGCTGAATACACCCGCACCTGTCTATTCTTCATGCCAGAAGTTTAGGGAATACAATCAGTACAAGTACATATCTCCTTATCCAGTAGTAAACTATTCCAGGCATCCATGCGGAAAAATCTTTACCAATACAGAATCCAAAGGAACTAAATCATTGGTGTATAAGCTTACATATTATGTATGTTTGAGTGTATGGTATATTGTTGTACACTATGACTTTAAGACCTCAGTACTGGGCAGAGTTTGGGTTCCGATGTGGTCCTGTATTGCCTGGGATTACTAGTGACTGGTATGAGACCAAGGCCTGTGTGAATGGGTGAGCTACTTCCATTAAAATTGACATAACAACCAAATGCCTGTTGCCTTGAAACATGAAACACAGGGTCATTGTCCAATACAACCAATATGTAGAAACTAAGGTGTGTGAGCCGTGGACAAAAATTGTACTGAAGGTCCTGTGAGGCCGGAATGGCATAGGGCTACAACCTGACAGATGAAGGAATACGCTGTGTGAAAGTACAACTAAACAGGTGGGCTAGGATGTCTCTGATTATACATTGGTGGGCACTGTGCAAAAGTTTCATAAGTGAGTCTCCCCACAATAAAAAGAGACCACTATGGTGGCAATGTAAGCACATGCCCCGACCACATCCATTCCATTTGTGCCCTCACACATAGTATAATTCCACTTACTATCTACCACATAGTACAATACCCCCTGAATGTCCCCACATAGTATTAAGCCCCCTAGTGGCCTATACATATTATAATGTCCTATATGTGTTTCCACTTACTAGAATGTCCTCTCAATCTCCCTCACATAGTATAATGCCCCTTTACACCCCCCATGCAGAAATTGTGGCATAAAAAATTTAAGAATACTTATTGGCTTTGTTCCCATGAAGCTGTCTGCAGGCTTTGGCCTAGTGCTGTCCCCAGCCTGGGGAGCATTGCATTTCCATATTGCGGACAGAACTAGTCAAAACCTAAGTTGTGAGCAGGGGCCCAATGACTCCATTCTCACCATTATTTTCAACTCTATTTTTGTCCTGAGAAAACAGTTCACACGGAGTAAAATGGCGTGTATTTTGGAGTGTAATTTTACACATGTAAAATAAGACTCCCATAGACTCCCATTGACTTCATGTAAAAAAAAAACACTCCAAAATACACATCAAAATACATGTCAAAATACACATGTAAAATGTCATTGAAGTCAATGGGAGTCTTATTTTACACGTGTAAAACTACACTCCAAAATACACGCCATTTTACTCCGTGTGAACTGGCCCAAGTAGAAGTTAGGAGGTGCCATCTGAAACAGCAGGATAGGACTATCTCGCTGGATCCAGAGCCACTGAGAGGGGGCCCTTGCTGCTATGGGGATTGATACAGGTGCACTGTTTGCCCTAGGGATAAAGCAGTCTTGTGACTCCAAAGAACTATAAGTCTATACAGACTGGTAACCTTCAAGTCTGTGCCTTCTTTAGGCGAATGTAACCACTGGGCTAGTTGCCTCATTTAAGACTTTTGAAACCATTACAGTTGCTGTTAAGAGTAAAAACTTATTTCCAGACTCGAGAGAGTGGAGAGGAGAGAAGCAGGACTCTGTGTACAGATCGCTTTCCCTGCCTGTACACTGCACAGAAAGGAGTCTGCAGCTTCATATTGCACAGACTAGTTGCCTCTGAGAGAAATGCAAAATGTGCTGCAACCATAATGGGGCTATTATCAGCAGAAAAACTTATAGGATACCATGTAGGAAGGCTTATATTAGTATATTCAGCGAACAGAATGCTCTGCAAGCCCTGGAAGATATGTCAAGTTTTGAGGGAAACTCGGGTACCCTTTTAAAGGGTGGGGTAATATTAGAGAACATGGCTGATTTCTGTTTCACAGGAAGTGACATCATGCTGCTTGGTAAAATGGCTATGCTGCAGTTCAATGTCATTCATTGTAATGGGACTGAGCTGTAGCATGGCCATGTCACCAATGGACGTGAGGTCACTTCTTAAGAAGAAGAAAGTAGCCATATTTAGTCTTTCACAACCTCTTTCAGAAGATATTTAAGTAATATACTACAACACTGAAGTGACTAAAAGATGGAACATTATCTCTCGCTCCCATCATGCACTGCAGCGACTTTCATCAGAAAATAAAGCTGCAAACCCTTCTAGGAAACAAGACTTTTATATGTTATATATTTATATGAAGATGTGAAGGATCAGAGATGTGGGTCATTGCATGTCACCGTGACGTCCAGTGTCGCTTGCGACACTTATTACCAGGTCGAGATTTGTCACTTTTATGTAGGAAATAATGAGTGACTCTTGGTTGTTACTTCTTCACCTTGAGATCACAGCTTTGCTTTCCTTAGATTAACTTGGTGTTATTTATGATGATGGTCTAGTATTTGTATGATGTGCTGACATGAGGCTCATCATCTCCTCCCCTCCATGTATAAAACCCATCCTGATGTCCTCGCCGGAGCCGGTATACGTAGTCAGAATGTCATTACACAGTGAGAAGCTCGGCCTGCAAATTACCTGGCAGTACATAGAGGTGGCAAAACCCATTCACTTCCATGCAGAACCCATCAGCCTCCTATTAGAAATCAGCAGAGCAGCTCTACATGCATTTATTACATTACAACATGATACTTCTCTTGCCGTATGACAAATCCCAGCGGAGACCAAACCTAGCGCCGATCTCCGTAGGTTCCATCTATCATTACGTCTCAGACCAGATGCAGACTCTCTCTTGCCGAGACATATGTTTTTATACACACTGCATCTGTTACATAACAACCCAACTCCGGCTCCTATAAGTGTTTTCATTCCCTCCTGTTTAACCTGATGGTTTAATGGACCCCAGCAGTTGGGAAATTATCGTCCGCACATCAGGTTATTTTCTATTTTCAGAACACTCAACGGGAATCCTTTGTTCAGCTGAAATCACTTATATAAAAAATGTATAGTTTGGAGGAGAAAAATAGAGAAAATTATAAACTGTTTATATCATTTTTAATTTTATTAAAAAAGTTAGATGGTGGATAAAAGATAGATAGATAGATAGATAGATAGATAGATAGATAGATAGATAGATAGATATGTAAATGGATACATTGATTAGATAGCTATTGTACAGCAGTGGTTCTCAACCTTTTTAAGTGAAGTACCCCCTGGTGAGAAAATATTTCAACTGAGTACCCCCAAAATTGTGATCACTTCTAAAGGTCAATAAAATAAGGCTTCATTTAGAGCCTTTGTTAACAATTATGTAATGGGCCCAGTCAGTGCCCCCACATAATGGCCCTCACACTCAGTAGAATGGCCCCTTTAGTGCCACATATGTAATATAATGGATCCCACAGTGTCCCCATATGTAATATAATGGCATCTACATTTAAACTAATGACCCCCCTCACATATAATAAAATGGCCCCCATGCTTACTGACGTTTAAGGAGTGAGTGGTAAGCTGCATTCATTACTTACCAGCGTGTTAGATTAAGGGACAGTAGAGGTATGTAGGGATGTAGAGGTAGCCGAAGAGAGAATATGGCTGCCTCAACAGATCTATATAAGGGGTAGGAACGTACCAACACAGGAAACACCCCTTAGATACCAGGGTGGAAGGAAACACAAAAGGACCGTATCACAGAAATGTACCACAGACAAAACAAAACACCATCAATAGGGGCATGAGCCAAAAAATAGAGAGGATACATACCTCCCAACTAGCGCGTCGCAGCACATTTAGCCCCACCCACTTTTATGTTGACTCTCATTCATTTTTCATGTGCCCCTCTACAGTCACCCGTAAATTATGTCCCCCCTCCATCTCTCCCCCAGATTCATGTCCCCATCTCTGCCGCAGATTCATGTCCCCCCATCTCTGCCCCCAGATTCATGTCGTTCCCCCACCCCTTCATCTGCCCCCAGTTTCATGGACCCCCTTTATTATGTTCCACCTCAATGTTTAACACAAAAAACCACTTACACTCACCTTTTCCGCCGCTCTCTCCGCAGTTTCACTCACAGAGTTGTAAGCACGCAGCCACTAGTTGGAGCGCCGCGGCAAAGCAAGGAGCTGAGCTGTGACAGCTCCTTGTTTTAGTTGCGTACGTATTCCTCCGGACGCAGATCTGAGTTGAAATAGGGACATACCTCCCGCCAATCAGGACCGCGGGACAGGACACCGAAATTGTGAATGTCCCGCGGAAATCGGGACGGTTGGGAGGTATGAGGATATGGTACTGTGTTATAATAAAATACATGCACCGTTGCAGTCCCTGGCATCCGCCCTAAAAATGGTCCGGTGCCTGCGAGACATAATAATGTTCAAGAGAAGCCCCGCCACATGGTGTAATAATCTACAGTGATCCTTCCACGCTGTATATTGTCCCCTACTTGCAGTATAATGTCCCATAGCAACCCCTCCACACAGTATGATGTCTCATAGTGGCCCCTCCAAAAAGTATAATGTCCCAAAGTGGCCCCTATGTTAATATAATTATTTTAAAAAATCTCACATACATAAAGGCTTTCTAATACTGTGCTGTTCTCTGTGTTTTCAATTTATTGTTGGTGCTGCCAACTGCTGGCCAGAATTTGCATGCTGCACGCCCTTGTTCTTGTTAATAAAGTTTCTTCTCTCTGGGCGTGGTTTTAGGCAAAGCCCTGGTCCATGTCACTCCCTGAAGCAATTTTAGCTCTTCTTAGCTGTGTGACAGGACTTGCTAATACTTGGGCTTGTGAAGGCATCAGTTTTTGACCAACAGTTAGCCTCAGGAAAGACACCAACAGAACTTCATCAATACCACTACTACCAAGGCTATTACAGTATTGTATTATCGCTTGTCACTGTTCTTGGGTCAAATAAACCCACGTTGGTTCATCATATCATCGTGTCTACGTTTGAATCCATCTATCCTGAGCTCCTGCCGGTCCGGTCCGGTCTATCCACTGGATATGAAGGTAGAAGAGTCACACGGCCACTATTAGTTACACCTTCAATCGCCTTCATGTGGGGACAGAACAAATACTTTTGGACTCTGCAAACCTGACTTTTTCTGGGGTTTTGCTGAGCACCAAATTTTGTGGGTTTGAGAAATATGAGAATTCTAAGAAATATACTCAAGTTTAATAGGAGTAACTTCTAGGCCTTGAGCAGAGCAGACTGTGCAGGCGCACAGGCCACGGGAAAATGGCCACTAACAACACTGTGCAAGTGGCCTAGAAGTTACGAGCCTGCGCTGGAAGAAGACATTGAAGATAACGCTGCGGACGAAGAAGGCGGCGGCACTGGAGACACTTCTCTGGCAGCGGTGGGGACGCCCCCATCGCTGTTTGAGCGCTGGGGCCCGCCTCCATTGCTGCAAGATAACTCATTTGCATACCGGTAAACCGGTATTTCTAAGGAACGGCGCTGCGGAGACCACGTCTAAAGGTAAGAGACGAATAGCCTTTCTAAAGGCTATTCCGACGTCTTATCCACACAAAAAAAGGTTTTAATGGTAGAATCCCTTTAAACTTTGGAAACCCCTTTAATATTCTTTAGTCCCAGCCTTCATTTTATTACATTCTCTTTCATAGCTCCGATTTGGTAAATATAGAACAAGTCTGATATAAAGAATTTTCTGTAAGATTTTACATGTGATGTCAGTGTGGAGCCCTGTGATTGGATAAAAGCATAAGTACCTGTGATGACTTTTATACAGGTTACAGGGTTGCAAGGTGACATATACAGTAATACCTTATATAAAGTAATGTGCAGAAGAGGATATAGGACTGCTCACAATACGCACCTCAGTTAAGCCTTCCTGTCAATTACTGACAAAATAACAGAAATCACTATTTTCCTTTCAAAACAAGGTTCTGCAATAGTGCCCCATGTGCATTATGAACACCATATTTATCATTAGCACCGCACCCCTTGTTGACACTTGTTCGTGTCAGGTTGCAAAAAAAAAAAAAGCCTATACTAGAATATACATAAATATATGTTTCAAATTATTACGAAAATTACCCCCAGACAGTCCCACAACAGCCTTAGCTACATGTGTGAAAATTCTGAGCAATCACTATCAAGGAGTCTCGCCCTACTGCCATTTTGAAGGTTCCACACCCATGAGTCATTATTATTTTCTGGGGTCTCTTCAGACCTCAGAGTAAAATATGTGGAGTCCCATGGTGGGTACAGACAAACTAAAAAACACTTTTCCTCACATGTCTTTGTTGTTTAGGGCGGTTGCACACCTGCGCCTGTGCCCACTTTAAGCAATCCTGCCGGTTTCCGTCTTCTGCCCCGAGAACCTGGACAGGAGATGGAAACCCGGCAGTCAGTTTTCAAACGCATTCTTTTGAATGGGTTTGCAAAGTGACTGGCCATGAGTGTTTTGTGCCTGTCCACGGTGAAACCGTTTTTTTTAACCGGGCACAAAGTTGGACATGCAGGACTTTGTGTTCCGTTAAAAAAAAAAAAACTGTATTGCAGTGGACAGGCACAAAATGCTCACAGGCGGTCACTTTGCAAACCCATTCAAGTGAATGGGTTTGAAAACTGACTGTCGGGTTTCCGTCCCCTGTCCAGTTTCTCGGGGCAGAAGACGAAAACCCAGCAAGATTGCCTAAAGCGGGCATGGGCGCAGGAGTGAACCCACCCTCAGTCTTTACAGCAGACTGTTCTAGCTTCTCTGATGTCAGACACCCTGGGGTCACTAGTGTGGCCCAAAAACATGTGTGGTATACCAGAGGATGCAGGTGTTATAGTGGGACCTGATGGGGGGCAGTAGTCCCTCATATAACTGAACTATTGGAATGGTCACGGTAGCTGTAGTGGTGGTCCAGACTGTGGGGCACTTCTCATAGGACACACAGCAAGTCAATTTTCAAAAGTAGTGTAGCAAAAGACACAGTCCTTTGTTAACCAAAAGTTTCTTTACTGAGGAGAACTTCTATAAAGTGCAGTAATACCTCACAGTGATACAGTCTCATGTACAATACAGCAGGTGCATGTGAGGAGGACTACCATAAAGTGCAGCCATACCTCACAGTGATACAATCTCATGTACAATACCGCGGGGTGCGTGTGAGGAGGATTCCCTTGTAAGCTGACTGGTAAGGGCTGATGCTGACACAACTTTCCTCAGATTTTGTAGTCTAAAGTATTGAGGAGACACAGTCCATATTATAGCTACAGAAGAGGGATCTTCACTGGTTAGCTCCTGGTGGGTGACTAATTTGGGTTGTATGTAGTTACTCCCAGTTACTGGGCTGAGGTATTCAATAGCTGGACGCAGACCTAATACACGTGGCTTGGAAACCACGGAGCACTGGACTTGACCGGAAGCCTTCTTTAGGTCCAAGAATGCAGGTGCTGTGTATGGAGTGATTGGGATCCTACCATCACATGCACCAACATAGAGTGAACTATAGGTGGCAGTAGAGTAGTACATGGAAATAAACAAAGTGTATGCAGAAAATACAGATTATACAATAGATAGTGATGCATTGTGAGAAACATTACATTACATAGCATACAACTACTCCCATCATGGCAGGAAGGAGTGTACTGGGGCACGACACATGGAGCCCACAAACATCATGATGCTTAAAGGGGTTTCCCATCTCAAGGATCCTATCTATACTGCTAGCTTATGTGGATTCAAGACTTTTCCTAAATACATTGCTTCAGCAAAACTGCTTTCTTTGGCTGTTATCTTAATTTATTAACCCTCATTGTTTACACTGCGTTTCCATAACCATGGACCTGGGGATGATTTTATCTCTCTGCCCAGGACAAGTGAGGTAACTCCCTGCTCCAAGAAGGGAGGGGGAGCTGAGTTCTCGGAGCAGCTTGTATTTCTGAGCTGTTTATCTCTCCGTCCAGGACAAGTGACATAGCTCCCTACTCTCAGGAGGGAGGGGGAGCTGAGTTCTCGGAGCAGCTTGTATTTCTGAGCTGTTTATCTCCCTGCTCTTCCAGCTATCAGCTCTGTTAATTGAATTTTTGTCAGCAGCGGTATTAATCAGCTCCCAGTCTCACTTGAGTAGCAAACAATGTGCATTTATTCAGCACAACAAACAGCTTACAACTTATAGTAGAATCCAGTTCTGTGGAGACACTGCAGCAGCCTGTGCAGCCATGACATGTGGGGAGAGAGAGAGAGAGAGAGAGAGAGAGGGACACACACAGGAAGAAAGGGGAGGAACATCCTATCTGTGAGTGTCTTTTTCTTTTCATCAGAACTTTAACAACTTAACAATATGAACACAGACAGAATGTCTCATCATATAATACAGCAGTAGTAGTTGTTGCCTACATATAAACAAATATGCATTATGCCAACAATTTTGCTGATAAGGGAACACGCAGACATGCAAGATCAGCGGCATGCCGATGGCTTTGCATGAAAGACAGCAAGTGAAACCCCGCCCACCAATTTACGAAGAAAACCAGGAAGTGAACAGAGTTTACAGCCTGCAAAATGGTGACCAGGCGACTTGGGAATACTCCTTTAAACCTTGTCCAAATGAAAACTTGTTAGTGAACTTCACAATTATTTTTGAATATTAATGCCACTGATAGGTAGTATAGTCCCATTGATGTTAATGCCGCTGACAGGTTGGACAGCCCTATTGATGTTAATGCCGCTGACACCTAGTACAGCCCCATCGATGTTAATGCTGCTGACAGGTTGGACAGCCCTATTGATGTTAATGCCGCTGACAGGCAGTACAGCCCCATCGATTAACAAAACTAATTGACCAGTTCCCTGATGATGTTTTGTTGAAATACTCAACTTCCTGTAAGTCATTACAATTAACCTAGATGAAATGTATAATATCTGCAATGGAGCATCAGCAATGGATGGATCCAAACAGTTGGAGTTGGTGGTGAAAGGTTCTCTATACATAAAATAGAAAAGTGCGAAAACATTAAAACATTATTAAACATAACATATCTACATTTTACTACAAGGAGTGTCCTTGTGGGATTCTTCGTATTTCTCTATTGAAAAGGTGGTCATATTCTGATGGTGATGGATATAATTTCTCGTGTATATTTCTCTCCATGTATTCTTATTTATATGTATTCTTATTATCTTTCATTGTAGAATTTTTCAGTGCCGATCAATGAAATAAAAAAATGGACGATATTTAATTCTTTCCGAACCAATAGAACAAATATCTGTCATTTACGGTTGGATCATTAACAAAGTGCGTGGCCTCCAGGCCTAAGATTTATAGCCTGTGTCTCCAAGGTCATGTTCAGACATGGCGCATTGTCTTGCACGTACTGTATGACTATTTCTTCTGCTGGCTCATTGCTAAGAAACATTATAGACAGGTTTAAGCTGCTGCTTAGCAACAGTGGCCATGGTTGGTGGGTGACACTACGGATGCCCACAATCTTGTGAATATCTGAGGGTGCCATGTACATTCAGAAGGAGTCAGTAGGATTTCCTTCAGTCAGGGCCAATACTCGGCTCATTGTCCTGTTTCTAAATACCCTAAAGAAGGCAGAATGCCTTTTGGCGCTCCCTGACATGCCCCACCGACCACAGACCTCCCCAAAGCTGTGCCCCTTCATTCAGTAGTGACATGACATACTCCAGTCATGGATGACAGAAGAGAAAAATGGTGACCAAGATCCAGAAACCAGTTAACAGGGTTGTCTAGGACCTGAAGGTGATTGGTACTGATCTATTTGCAAGATAGGTCATCATTGTCAGATCCAATACCTGGAGACCATCCTGATCAGACGTTTTGGCTGCTGGAAGCTATATATGGCCAAAGCAGCTCAGCTCATACTCAAGTGAAACGTTGTGGGGCTGCAGATCCGATCACCACAACTCTAGTCTATGGTGCTCTGTACACTGTATATAGCTTCCGGTCCATATAGTGTAGCAGTGGCACCTGGACCTGTAGGTCTGATCCCATTCACTTGAATAGGAGATACTACTTGTCATATAACTAGTATATTGCTTCTGGTAGCCAAAGCACCTGATGGGGATGGGATCCGGGTGTCGAACCCCAACTGATCTGATACTGATGACCTATCCTGTGGATGGCACATGATTGTTATCCATAGACCCTCCACAGACCCTTCAGTGAGTCTGGGCCTCAATGGACAGGTATAGGAACTGTCCTGAGTTTTGCCCCAGGCACTCGGTCCCATACATTGGCTAGTGATAACACATGGGAATGTATAGGTCCGAATGCCTGGATAAAAAATCAGGACAGGTCCTATATCTGTCCATTGAGGCCCAGATTCCTGCCGATGGCATTTGATTTTCGTTTTTCGTTTTTGGCTCCCCTACTTCTAAACCCCATAACTTTTTTATTTATCCACTCCCAGAGCCATATGAGGTCTCCCGGGCGGCCGCCATAGTTAAACACCCGACCTGTGCCGTACTAGTATGGTGGATGTCGGGAAAGGGTTAATGGGTCTGTGGAGGGTCATCAGTATCAAATCAGTTGAGGTTCAACCAGTGCCGCACCTCCCATGAGGTGACCTGAAGCGACCGCTTCCGGCAGCGCTATGCCAGGGCCATGGGGAGGGCGGCATTTTGCTGACCTAAGCCAGTCCAGGACAAGCTGTCCTGGACTGGCTTAGTGTCACCGTCACTGAGCAGTGGATTGGGGAGGTCGCTGGAGCAGTGCTGCTCCAGCGGCCGCCCCTCACGCTCAGGCAGACAGCAGGTCCTCTCCGTGCCTGCTCTCTGCCTGCTAAAGACGAACGCTCCGCTCGGCCCCGCCCCCTCCGCTCGACCCTGCCCCCACTACTCGGCCCCCCCCCCTTCCGCTCGGTCCCGCCCCCTCCTGGGGGGGGGGGCGGCTTTCTGATGTCCGCTTCAGGCGGCAGAAACCAATGGTTCACCCCTGGGTTCAACACCCAGATCCCATTCCCATAAAGTGCTTTGGCTGCCAGAATCAATATACTAACTGTGAAAAACATGTCTAACACTCTGACAATGCACACAGTCATGTGCATGAAGCCTTACCCACCTCAGGCGGCAGAATCATGCCGTTCATCTATTCCGCTATAGATCCATACATTCTTAAAAAAAAAAAATGACAGTACAGAGAGGATGTATTTCAATAATATCTGCAGCATGTGTCATGGTGGCACACAAGATGGATGCCAGTTTCTCCTTGATGGCTCCAAAGACATTGTGTTAATAAATTAGTGGAGCCGGGGAAGCTTAGCTATTCAATCTGAGCAACAGTAATCTAGATAAAAGGGTTAATAAATGAGAATGACATTCACTTAGCAGAGACTGCAGGATTTATTTATGCACATATCCATCACAATTTATACGTGTTGTCTCTTCTCTTTAATATTTTGCTCGGGTTGAATTACGAGGTCTTTATCGCTGTGATATTCTGAAACATGTCCGCCACACGGCTCTAGCATCGCAGCTGTCTTGTATCTGCTCCCTGCTGGCTGTGTTTTCACACACATGTTCATAGTTGTGTAACGTGGGCCAGAAGTTTCCAATAACAGCATTTACTGGATTTAACGTTTTTCCGCACGACACCAATGAAATAAAATTTGTTAGTATATTGGACGTGTTTTGGGATCTTATCATGACTGTGACATCTATAGAAAATTTCCTTTAATCTGGTAGTCAATACTCCAGAAAATCTCAATTTCCGGAAGACTGAAAACAAAGGGATAGCGAAATATTGTCTAGTATTTCATGAGATTCATTTAGCTAAATATTTATGGGTCTGAAAGTGCCGTTAATAATATTCTGGGGTCTCTTCAGACCCCAGAGTGTAATAAGTGAAGGCGCAGAGGAAGTGCAGAAACATCATAAACACATATACTCATCTTCAATCACCTTTCCTGTGCTCCCTCGCCGTATCTGGTGCTTCCTTTGGGTTCTTGTATGGCTTTTTCCGTGTCCCCAAGGCCTGTAAGGGTATATTGACACAACGGAAACCTTTTCCGCCGTGTGAATTCTCTGTGCGGCTAGCTGCGACGGGATGGCAATGCAGTGCACTGGCAAATGAATGGGCCTAATCAGGAGTGAGTCTCGCGTCGCGAATGCTGTGGCTGTCTCAGCCATGGAATCTGTTAGAAGAAAGGGCATGTCGCTTCTTTTTCCCGCTAGCTGAAAAAAAAGCTAACAGCTCCCATTGAAATGAATGGGAACCTTTTTTGCAGGTGGATTTAGAGGCGGTTTCCGCACCAAAATATGCCTGCAAAAATCTCAGTGTGAACTAGCTCCAATGTCACCCAGAACGCCAGAAGACGACCAATGAAGACCATGGGGAGCCAAGGAGAGGTGAGTATCAGTTTTTATTATGTTTCTGGACCTCTACTTGGCCTTCACTTAATATTCTTCAGACCCAAGAGTATAATAGTGACTATTCAACCAAATATTGAATCCCATTATAGTCTATGGAGAAAAAAGGGCTCATTTCAGGGGAAACCACAATTTGACTAAGGAGAGTCACCAAGTCCACAATGACACCCCAGAAAATGATGCCAGCACCTCTGGAATGCAACTGGGACAGCAGGGGAAGCATGTCTGGGGGCATCTAACATGCCCAAGTCCCAGGATTACCCTACTATCACAGCCTATCAACTACACACTTTCCACACTCAATAGAACCTCTATGAAAGTTGAAAAATACTTGGAAACCTTCTTTCCTCCCCAATTGGATGGACAGAAACAAACATTTAAAGTTAAAGAAACATTAGCATGCACCCCTTTAAATCACGTTGCCCATGACAACCACAGATGGCGTAGGCAATGGGAAATCCAACAGCCCCCACCCTTAACTATCCTTGTGTATGTGTTTGTGTGTTTGTGTCTGATGTGGTAAGGCCTTCCAAAATTCACTTTTATGGCCCTTAACGTGAGCCCTTCCAAATTAAGTTAGAAGCCCTTAAGCTGAGCTACCAGCAGAGATTGAGGCACTTGAGGTGACGTCAGCCTTTTACCAGCAGAGTTTTTGGCCCTTTGGGTGAGTTGAGCCTTTAAACAGCAGAGTTTTTGGCCCTTGAGGTTAGTTGAGCCTTGCACCAGAACAGTTTTTGGCCCTTTGGGTGAGTTGAACCTTTAAACAGCAGAGTTTTAGTTTTTGGCTCTTGGGATGAATTGAGGATTGTAGGAGCCTAATATTATGCTCTATGGATGAATTAGAGCCTTGTCAGAGCATAATATTAGTACCTTGAGGTGAGCCTTAATTTTGTTTTTCAACAAGTTGCTTGTGGCAATCATAAATGCCCTCCCCTCTACCAGAATGAAAGACGATACGTTATTTTTATACTGGGGGTCGAGGATTGCAAAAATCCAGTATTGGTTGCTCTCCAGGATTTTGACAATGCGTTTGCACTGGAAAAGCAGCCCCAGTGGTGAACCTAGCCTCTCTGTTGCCTGAGGCAGACGATCGATAGACCCCTCCCCCCCGATTGAGTCCAGGGGTGTTGTTTGATTGTCCGCCTCAGACAGCAGGGGGGGGAATTACAATAAATACAATGCAGTAATACTCACAGGAGACGCCTCCCCACATTTCTCGTCTCTTCCCTTTGGACCGCCATGACCACTTCTTTCAGCTGTGACTTGACTCTTTAAAGTTTGAAACACAGACATCTTTGACTCCTCACTTCTCCATGCACCCAACCCCTATATATATATATATATATATATATATATATATATATATATATATATATATATATATATATATAATTTCCCACAGCGGCCCCTGCAGCCTATATTATGCCCCACAGTTGCACAATAGACTGTGGGGCATAATAGAGGTTACAGGGGCCACGGTGGACCCTTCAAGCTTTTCAGACCCCCAAGTATATTAATCGGAGCCACAGAGGAGATGAGAGAACATAATAAACACTGTTACCTCTCCGGGATCCGATGTTAAAGAGGACCTTTCATGGGTTTGGGCACAGGCAGTTCTATATACGGCTGCAAAGCTGACAGTGCGCTGAATTCAACGCACTGTCACTGTCCTGATCTGTGCCCCAGGTGAAGAGCTATTGGTCCCGGTACTGTAGCTCTTCACAGTCAGAAGGGCGTTCCTGACAGACTGTCGGGAACATCCTTCTTCACAGCAGCGCCTATAGCGCTGTACAGTGTAAAAAGACCCCCGAGTATAATAATAGCGGCAGTGGGATCGTGGTCTGGCCTGGGCCTATTCACTGCCGGCCTCCGCGCTCTATAGTACAAGGGGAAGCGGGAGCGGCAGTGAGCAGGTCCAGGGAGGTTTGTAAATAGGCCGCTATGCTGGAGATGCTCCAGCAGGTAGCGGCCTATTATAAAACAAAAAAAAATGTCATTATACTTACCGATCGCGCTGCTGCTGCTCCCGCTGCCTCCGCAATCCTCTTCTCTCGTCAGACGTCGGAACCAGCGCAAGGGGAGCAGCTCTCTTTGCGCTGGTTCAAAGAAAAAAAAAAAAAAAAAAATCGCCCAGGCTGCCGCCCCCCTCCCGTGCGCCTCCCGAAGCGAGCGCCTCACCTCGCCTCATTAGAGGTGCGGCGCTGAGCAACGCAACATGAAGTCAGCCATGTGTGCCAGGGTGTTAGTTGGCACTACTTCACTGCCCCCACCGGAAGGGTCACTGTCCATTTCCTCCTCTTCCTCCTTCCCTTCGCCCCATCCGCGCTAAAGTAATGGGACGCACTGAACTTCCCCGCTAGCCTCGTGTGTGACAATGATCTCATCTGCCACTTCATCCTCCTCCTCCTCTTCCTCTGTCATTACAGGTTGAGAAGCTGACAGGAGTGTGCACTGTTTATCTTGCTGGGATGGGTCTTCTCCTATCCCCGACTCCTCAGCATGCAATGCGTTATCCCTGATAGCGATGAGGGATTCTCGCATCACACACAGGAGCGGGATGGTTACGCTCACTAGTGAGTCGTCACAGCTGACCCTCTTGGTGGACTCCTCAAAGACACGTAAGATCTCACATAAGTCTGCCATCCATAGCCACTCATGGTGCAGGAACTGCGGGAGTTGACTTTGAGGAGCCCTTGGGTTTTGGAGATGGTACTCCATCAAGAGTCTCTGCTGCTCACACACTTTGCTCAACATGTGGTACGTCGATTTCCAGCATGTGGGGACGTCGCACAACAGCCGGTGTTCGGGCAGATGTAGGCGTTGCTGGAGGGTTCAGAAGCTAGCAGTGGCTACTGTGGAAAGTGGGTGCACAAGTGTCGCACTTTCACCAGTATCTCATGTACGTTGAGGTACGTTTTTAAAAACCGTTGCACCACTAAGTTGAAAACTTGGGCCACGCATGGAACGTGTATTTCGGTATATTCTCCCCAGCCATTAAAAAGTGGTGCACCCCTCAAAATGGGTGCAGGTCCAAAAAGTGGAACCAACATCTATTCTATCTATTTTGTAGGTGTGCCATAAATATCCCACATAAGAATACCCCTTTAAGAGAGCAAATTTTTTGTGGTACATATTATTGATGAAACAAACTAACTTAGAATAGAAGGTGAAAAAAAATCTAAACATTTTTCTCTAAATAAGAGATAAATGCAAATTTTAAATAATATGAAAAACAAGAAAGAAAGAGATTTAATACAAAAAAAAATCACCTTTCATAAGTCCTAGGCATCAAGGCCCCACACTCTCCTATTTAAAGGGGTTTACAAGGGGCTGTCACTTAAAGGAATCTGTGGTTATATTTAGATATAAGGCATAACTGTGCCCTTGAGCTATGTGGCGGTAGATTTTATGTTTCTATAAATCGGCTATCGTTTTAGTAGTGCTTCAATGAAAACATGACAGCACCGTGCGGATCTGAAGCTTTGATTCATCCGGTATTAGGGGTCAATATATCCTTTTTTCTTAGAAAAGCACATCATAGACATTGATCCTCATGAAAATGGGGTCATAGTTTGCGTCACATTATGGATCTACCTTTAATGAATTATCTTACTATAAAAAGCCAAGTGAAGACATATGAAGAAAATAGATATTACACCGGATAATACAGAACGGACACCAAATTCACCGGAATGGAGATGAAAATCTGTTGATATGACCATAATTAGGTAAGGGTTCCGAACAGTCTACCAAAGTACCAGAGGATCCTCTAGAGCAGTGGTTCTCAAGCTGCAGTATACCCCACTGTCCCCAAGGGTATGTGCCAAGGATGAACTCCCGAAGGTGCTACTCTTAGGCCTGGTTCACATCTGCATTCAATATTCCGTTCGGGGAGTCCACTTGGGGACCCCCCGAACGGAATTCCAAACGCATTAAAAAGCAGTGAGCAATGAAAGCACACTGACCCTATAGATTACAATGGGGTCCATGTATTTTTTTGCACGGTGTCCGCACGAATCATGCAGAGAGAAAAGTACTTCAAGAACATTTCTCTCCACATGATTTGTGCAGACACTGCGTGGAAAACACATGGACTCTATTATAGTCTATGGGGTCTGTGTGCTTTCATTGCTCACCGCTTTTTAATATGTTTGGTATTCTGTTCAGGGGGCCCCAAGCGGACTTCCTGAATGCAATACCGAACAGAGATGTGAACCGGGCCTCACTTTGCAAGCATAATGAGTACTTCCATCAATACTGATTGAGGTGCTCATTGCAGTAACTGGCGCCCCGGGGAGCTAGTGGTAAGCTGTGCTCAGTACTCACCACTCTGATCCATATTTGCTCTCTGCTCTGGAGCCTATTGTGATGCCTCTCTCAGCACTTGGAGTGGTGAGTACTGAGCGCAGCTTACCACTCGCTCCCCGATACAGCTGTCTCTTTAATGAATGCCTCCATTAGTACTGATGGAAACGCTCATTGTACTTAAAAGAAAGGATTAGGAGGAAGCAAGGAGCAGAATGGGAAGTAATGAATGCAGCATCACTGAATGTTAGGGCACTGTTGGTGCCATTATATTATATGCGGGGTGTGAAGGATCTCGCCTCCAAAAAGCCACTTTGACCCAGTCTCTGGCCTACCTGGCCTTGACACGGGCAAAACTGCGATCACCTTCTTACCTTTACCGTCCGCTCTCACCCTGAGAGAGGATCCGGGTCTTATAGGATAATGTGAGACGAGCTTTCTAAAGTTTTATGTTTATTAACCCAAGAGGGTCGATACTAGACAACCAACATACATAGAGATATATCGGATGTATCTAGCAGATACAAGCTTATATGGTTACAGAAAGGTAGGTTACAGTGCAGTAAGATAAAAAGAATAAAAGATTAGAAACAGAATTATAATACCCAGTTGGGTCTCCGAAGTTCACCTCATGAAATCCAGGGCACAGTCCTTTAGAGTCCATAGGTAATCCTTAGGTGTTAAAGGTTTGACTTCCCATTAGCAGAATAGTCCAGGGTGCATGGTATCTCAATAGGCCATAGAGATCTTAGTCCAAGGGATTAGCTTCCACAGCATTACAGCACTTCGTGACACATCCCAGCAGTCCAGGAAGAACAACAAGAGCCTGAGGTCTTGTCATGTGTGACAACATATCTCCACTCAGTTCCCTCCCACGATGAGGTCAGCAAGGTGGACAGCTCTCCCCCTCACCTTCTACCAGTATGACTATATATGGTCATAACCCTTTAAAGGTTTACTCGGAGTCAGGTTGTCTGCTAAAAGGTGATAGCAAGGCTCTCAGTCCACTGATCCCAGACACCCCTGCTAAGAATAACGAAGTTAGCACAATCATGATAATGCTGTGCCCAGGCTGAGACAAAGGGATGAGCCAAGCTACCTCCAGGGAGGAATTAGGCTTGCACAATTGGACACTATCTCTGGCATCTTGCTAATCAGGTCGAGTAAATTAACAGGGCAAAAGGGAAATATATCTGAGAAGGCAGTGAAGAAAACATAACTCTGGGCCATTCATCACACGGGGTATTTTATTATAATTGGGGGAACTGTGAAGGCTATTATATGTGGAGATAGTGTGGGGGTCATTATATGTGGAAGTATTTTGGGGGCACTGTCAAGGACATTATATTACATATGGAGCACTGTGAGGGTCATCATATTACATGTGGGGCACTAAAGGGGTCATTAAAGGGATCCTATCATTAAAACTCAATTTTTTCTCACTAACACGACGGAATAGCCTTAAGAAAGGCTATTCTTCTCCTACCTTTAGATGTCTTCTCCGCACCGCCGTTCTGTATAAATCTCGGTTTTCATCGGTATGCAAATGAGTTCACTCGGAGCACTGGGGGCGGCCCCAAGTGCTCAAACAGCAGTGGGGTCATCCCCAATTCTGCGAGAGAACTCTCCAGTGTCGCCTCCATCTTCTTCAGGAACGTCCTCTTCATGCGTCTTCTTCCAGTGCAGGCTTCAAACTTCTAGGCCTCGGGCCTAGGGCAAAGCCGACTGCGCATGCCCGCCGGCCACAAGAAAATGGCCACTTACACAGTATTGTAAGCATGGGGCACTGAAACCACAAAACTGTAAACTACACGTGGGGCACTGAAGGTGTCATTATACAGGGCCCATTATTCCTTCAGAATCTGGGACCACCAGAGAATCCTCTAGTGGGACAGTCTGACCTTAGTATTGGGATCCATAGGATCAATGGTGGGACAGTCCAACCATGATTTTGATTATCGTTGTATCTCCAGCATGTTTATGCCCTTTTATCCAAATCCCTTTCCTCCATTATTGGTTTGGCTTTTTTTGAAGAGAATAAAAAATAAATAACTAAATGAAATTGTTATACAGGATCCTGAAAAATATTTCTGACGTTCCTGATTTCTTTGGTGTTATTTGTCGCACGCACACATTTGCTTCAGTGACTAAGGAGGCAATTACTTTTTCACACATGGCCAGATAACTTTTCCTTCAATAAATGAAATAATTTAATAACTATATTTTGCATTTGTTCCATCGTCTTTGTCTTGTATTAACTGTTAGTTAAGGATGTGGAACAATTGTGTGACAAATAACACTAAATTCACATCTGTGTAGAAGAAAATAGCGCAAATGCAGTTTTTCTCTAATTCCACCCAAATCTGAATTTTTGTTTCAGACTCCCAGTACATTGTACGGAATATAAATTGGAGCCATTGTGAAGTACAAATTGTCTTGCTAAAAATAAGCCCTCATTCAGTTCTGTGAGTGGTTAAACGCCTCAATGCCTGTCTAGGAGTTGAGCATGATATTGAAGTTTAACTCCATTTAAGCAAATGGAGCAAAGAAGCAATACCACACACCACCTGTGGACAGGTGGAGCACTGCAGTTGGAGGAAAGACACCATATCTTTTTTATCCTGTACACCCTCCTTCGAAATATTTTGAAACTTCGTCTTGTTTGCGCTGTTTTATCTCTTCTAATGTCTTGAGTCGAAGACCTTCACAAGGTGGACAGCTCATGTCTCAATTCACCATTAGAGATGAGCGAACAGTGTTCTATCGAACACATGTTCGATCGGATATCAGGGTGTTCGCCATGTTCGAATCGAATCGAACACCACGTGGTAAAGTGCGCCAAAATTCGATTCCCCTCCCACCTTCCCTGGCGCCTTTTTTGCACCAATAACAGCGCAGGGGAGGTGGGACAGGAACTACGACACTGGGGGCATTGAAAAAAATTGGAAAAAGTCATTGGCTGCCGAAATCAGGTGACCTCCATTTTAGACGAATAGTGGATTTCAAATCCGGGTCATATGAGAATGTGAACTTTGTGACTATGAGACAGGGATAGCTGTACAGGCAGGGATAGCTAGGGATAACCTTTATTTAGGGGGGAATGTTATTAAAAATAACTTTTTGGGGCTCTATCGGGTGTGTAATTGTGATTTTTGTGAGATAAACTTTTTCCCATAGGGATGCATTGGCCAGCGCTGATTGGCCGAATTCCGTACTCTGGCCAATCAGTGCTGGCCAATGCATTCTATTAGCTTGATGAAGCAGAGTGTGCACAAGGGTTCAAGCGCACCCTCGGCTCTGATGTAGCAGAGCCGAGGCTGCACAAGGGTTCAAGCGCACCCTCGGCTCTGATGTAGGAGAGCCGAGGGTGCACTTGAACCCTTGTGCACCCTCAGCTCTGCTACATCAGAGCCGAGGGTGCGCTTGAACCCTTGTGCACACTCTGCTTCATCAAGCTAATAGAATGCATTGGCCAGCGCTGATTGGCCAATGTATTCTATTAGCCTGATGAAGTAGAGCTGAATGTGTGTGCTAAGCACACACATTCAGCTCTACTTCATCGGGCTAATAGAATGCATTGGCCAGCGCTGATTGGCCAGAGTACGGAACTCGACCAATCAGCGCTGGCTCTGCTGGAGGAGGCGGAGTCTAAGATCGCTCCACACCAGTCTCCATTCAGGTCCGACCTTAGACTCCGCCTCCTCCGGCAGAGCCAGCGCTGATTGGCCGAAGGCTGGCCAATGCATTCCTATGCGAATGCAGAGACTTAGCAGTGCTGAGTCAGTTTTGCTCAACTACACATCTGATGCACACTCGGCACTGCTACATCAGATGTAGCAATCTGATGTAGCAGAGCCGAGGGTGCACTAGAACCCCTGTGCAAACTCAGTTCACGCTAATAGAATGCATTGGCCAGCGCTGATTGGCCAATGCATTCTATTAGCCCGATGAAGTAGAGCTGAATGTGTGTGCTAAGCACACACATTCAGCACTGCTTCATCACGCCAATACAATGCATTAGCCAGTGCTGATTGGCCAGAGTACGGAATTCGGCCAATCAGCGCTGGCTCTGCTGGAGGAGGCGGAGTCTAAGATCGCTCCACACCAGTCTCCATTCAGGTCCGACCTTAGACTCCGCCTCCTCCAGCAGAGCCAGCGCTGATTGGCCGAATTCCGTACTCTGGCCAATCAGCACTGGCTAATGCATTGTATTGGCTTGATGAAGCAGTGCTGAATGTGTGTGCTTAGCACACACATTCAGCTCTACTTCATCGGGCTAATAGAATGCATTGGCCAATCAGCGCTGGCCAATGCATTCTATTAGCGTGAACTGAGTTTGCACAGGGGTTCTAGTGCACCCTCGGCTCTGCTACATCAGATTGCTACATCTGATGTAGCAGTGCCGAGTGTGCATCAGATGTGTAGTTGAGCAAAACTGACTCAGCACTGCTAAGTCTGCATTCGCATAGGAATGCATTGGCCAGCCTTCGGCCAATCAGCGCTGGCTCTGCCGGAGGAGGCGGAGTCTAAGGTCGGACCTGAATGGAGACTGGTGTGGAGCTATCTTAGACTCCGCCTCCTCCAGCAGAGCCAGCGCTGATTGGTCGAGTTCCGTACTCTGGCCAATCAGCACTGGCCAATGCATTTCTATGGGGAAAAGTTAGCTTGCGAAAATCGCAAACTGACAGGGATTTCCATGAAATAAAGTGACTTTTATGCCCCCAGACATGCTTCCCCTGCTGTCCCAGTGTCATTCCAGGGTGTTGGTATCATTTCCTGGGGTGTCATAGTGGACTTGGTGACCCTCCAGACACGAATTTGGGTTTCCCCCTTAACGAGTTTATGTTCCCCATAGACTATAATGGGGTTCGAAACCCATTCGAACACTCGAACAGTGAGCGGCTGTTCGAATCGAATTTCGAACCTCGAACATTTTAGTGTTCGCTCATCTCTATTCACCATTACTCGCGGATGCTAATTTGGTTTTATCTCTCGTGAAGTTTGGGCTTTTAGTGAATCTTAATTAAATCCTGATGAACTTTGAATCTTTAATTTTCCCACAAAGACAAATTTATCCGGTCTCCACTTACTGACTATTATTTGGCCAAGTGGTAACCACAAGGAGCTATATGGCACAAAATATTAAAAAATCTTCTGTAACTGGCCATCAGGTAGCTCAGCAAAGAGGTAACTATTGCAGCTGAGTTTTTTTCCCAAAACGTGATACACTTTAGCTCCATACCACTGAGTTTACATTCACATCTGTGTTGGAGTCTCCATTAGGAGACCCCGTGGCAGTGACTGCCTGGAATCGGGCACGCAGGACTTTTCATCTGACTTTAAAAACAATGGACACTTGACAGAACCCATAGTCAAGGCGGTCCACTGGTCTCTGTATGTGTCTGATGCTTTAGTGATTTGTCTTTCCATTGTTCTGATCCGCCAACAGACAGCCTGATGCTATTGTGAACCTAGTGTAAATCATACCTACCTCTAAATATAAATAATACCACCATAACATGATGATTATTACCATCATATACCAAATAAAGTACTCCAAGAAAAAACAACAATTGAATCCAATGGGAAATGGCGTTTTGTACTCAAGATGCACCTGAATTATCAAGAGGTTCTCGCCTAGGACTGGCATAAATTTCCTGTATAATATACAGTACACGAGTTTAAATACTGAAAATACGTTGGGGCAAGCCGTCCCCCAAACCTGTTCCGCTCATATTTGTGGAAAGTGGAAAGCAAGGCACAGAATGGAGAATATGCTGCATCTTTGGCATAAGAATGGTGTAAAGGTATTAATGCAATTGCTCACCTGATATGTGGAATCTGCAATGTCTGGAAGGTGAGGTGGGAGTCCAATGGCTGACAATCAAGATGACCTAAATTACTGAAGTGTGGTCATTTAAGGCTGCCTCAGGTTCTGGTCCAAAATATGGGTACCTGCGACTGAATGGCGATGCGACTGAATGGGCCTAGTTGGCTGGAGGGACTGTCTTCAGGCAGAATCGCGAGGAAAAACGGCCTGAAGTATGAGCATCTCGCTTCTTTTCCCGGGAGCCAGAACAAACCAGCTGCCGGAAAAAAACACCTGACCTGCTCCCATTGGTCTTTTTGGTCAGGATTTTGAGGCGGATAACAGCCTCAAAATCCTGAACAAAAAACTCCATGTGAACTTACCCTAACAGTCCAAGTTCAGTACACAGATAAAGGCAGTAGTTGTAGCGTGAGGCAGGAGGAAAAGCTGGACTAAAAGCCCAATAATCTGGCAAGGAAGAAGTGGTGAGTCTCGGCGTAAATAGGAAGTCCAAGGGTGGAACTAATTAGGCAATCAAGGTGAGGTTAACTAGGAACAAGAAACTATCCAGAATTCCCAGTCGCTCAGTGAGAAGACGCTACTGCCAGGTACACAGGAGGTTCTGGGTTCAAATCCTGACAAAAGGGCTGTGCACCACATCATCACCCATCTTTGCCAGGTAACTGGTGTAGTTGAGATCATACTTCAGTGTTTTCCAGCAACAAGGTATGAGCAGATCTCTGGCCATATTCAGTTGTTGCGCCTTGGCCACTATATACAGTGTTACTCTAGTGCTAGTCATTAACTTTTTCCATTATTTCTTCTATCTGTCCCAAACTGAGATTCAATGGGTTTTCTGGTTGAATAACATATTTTGAAAAAGGCTCAGAATGGTGTAAAATAATAAGACAAGTCATACTCACCTCAGCGATCCACTAATGCTCTTGTTCTGACCTTTCTTAACCTTTTCCCAAAAAATTTACAGACCACACAAGCTCTGATGGTACACCACTGCAAAGTTTGCTGCTCAGGTTCTTCACTTTTATACCACAACCCAGTGGAAGAGACCGATGGATGAGAGTAGTAGTGGTACTGGTTGTGCCACCTGCAATGCCGAACAAACTCCATATACACCCCAATCCCATTCCAGGGCCGAACACAGTCAAGGGGGTTCCTACAGCACTACGGGATGGTGGTGGTGGTAGTAGCAATTCCCCCAGGCTCTTCTAGTTGGGAGAGGGGACTTCTCCTCTCTGAGCCAGTGTGGTGGTGTTCAGAAGGGCCCTGATGTTATGCAGGCAAGACTCAGGAGTCCAGTTTGCAGTGAAAACCAAATAACTGTTTATTAAATGGAACAACCAGTACAACCAGCAGCTTGCAGATGGGGGTAGTAGTTACAGTTCAATCCCTCTGCTTTGGTAATAGGAGGCTGCCCAGGGATGGTATAGGCTCTATAAACTTAGTCCTCCACTACTCCTCCTCTCGTGCCAGTCCCAATGGAAGATGATGGGGGTTATAGCACGGCAAGGAGGCCTTATAGGGATCTGGTTACAAGGAGACTAGGCCTGAACGAATTACTCCTGTCGGGATACTCCATTGCTCCTCCTGGCACGGCTGGCAAATGGCTCTCAGAGATGCACAATTGAAGTCCCTTACTCAGGGCTTTTTCTGGATGAGCCTGAGGTATGAAGAAGTCCAGCTAGAGGCTGTACTGGCAGATGTTAGAGTACAGTCCGGGTCTTCCCTCCACACAGCGCAGTCAGCTACACCTGAACTATGCAGCATGGCGGCTAACTCTAGACTGAGACTTGTAATGGTCACATGAAAGACTATAGGAAGAATATGCAAATCTGTCTTCCCTGATGTAATTAGGAAGACAGAATCTCAGTGATATAGCCCAATAAAGGCTGCTCCCTTTAACATCATGCTCGACCTTCCAAGAGGCCTTTGTTTTGCAATGATGCTGGGATTATTACCAGGTATAGTCTCTCAACCGAGGACGGCCGTACATATATGGTGGTCTCTCCCCAAGGAGTGACGATATCCCCCTAACCCTGTCTAAGCCTCTCACCTCTACCAGGTTAGTCTTCTCTACACCGGGCTGACGAGATGCAATAGCATCGAAACGGCCGTCCTCGGTTGAAAGACTATACCTGGTAATAATCCCAGCATCATTGCAAAACAAAGGCCTCTTGGAAGGTCAAGCATGATGTTAAAGGGAGCAGCCTTTATTGGGCTATATCACTGAGATTCTGTCTTCCTAATTACATCAGGGAAGACAGGCTTGCACATTCCAGTGAGCACCCTATATTGGTTTGCAACACTGAGGCACCTGACTTCCTAATTACATCATGGAAGACAGATTTGCATATTCTTCCCATGGTCCCTAATTAAAGGCTTAATAAGTCTCCACACACCTATATGGTGGTCTCTCCCCAAGGAGTGACGATATCCCCCTAACCCTATGAAAGACTATAGTCTACGGTCACAGGAAAGACTTTAGACTTCACACAACCCTGCCTAGTGGCGTGTGATTGGCCAAGACTGAACCAAGGCACTGGTTACAAACTGCAGGGTGTAAAAAATACAGGGAAAGCTGCACAAATAAACACATTCAACATTATTATTGTTTATTATTATTGTTTATTTCTATAGCACCATTAATTTCATGGTGATTTATACCTGTATTTGAGGGTTCACATACAGTACACAAAATGTACAAACAGATATGATACTAACAATGACCGACTGGCACAGTGGGATAGAGGGCCCTGCCCGCGAGGGCTTACAATCTATGAGACATAGAACATATAAGACGCGACATACCAACATAACCTGGAGGCACAATAGAGAAACACAAAAAATAACCGCTACTCCATGCTGCACACATAACTTTTTTGACAAAACAATGATTTCCACAATGATGGCCATAGTGTCCCACAATACTTGCTATGCCAGCCACAATGTCCCATGATAGTGTTAAAACTCTCTTCCCTTGCATCCCATCCATGGTTACCTTCTATAGACGGGCTTCTCTATAGATGTAAAGACACCCCCGGAGCCATCAGCAAAGGGGGACATGACTTTGGGATGGGGGAACCAATAACTCCTGCAGTTTCTTCTTTGTGCAGTAGTTGAGTAGATTTATACAGGCTGGGTCAGCTTTAAGAATATATCGGTGTATATTCAGCTTTAGTGTATATACAGCTTTAGGAGTATATATCTGTGTATGTTCTGTTTTAGGAATATACATCTGTGTATATTCAGCTTTAGGGGTATATATCTGTATGTTCTTCTTTAGGACTATATACAGTCCTATGAAAAAGTTTGGGCACCCCTATTAATCTTAATCATTTTTAGTTCTAAATATTTTGGTGTTTGCAACAGCCATTTCAGTTTGATATATCTAATAACTGATGGACACAGTAGTATTTCAGGAATGAAATGAGGTTTATTGTACTAACAGAAAATGTGCAATATGCATTAAACCAAAATTTGACCGGTGCAAAAGTATGGGCACCTCAACAGAAAAGTGACATTAATATTTAGTAGATCCTCCTTTTACAAAGATAACAGCCTCTAGTGGCTTCCTGTAGCTTTTAATCAGTTCCTGGATCCTGGATGAAGGGATTTTGGACCATTCCTCTTTACAAAACAATTCAAGTTCAGTTAAGTTCGATGGTCGCCGAGCATGGACAGCCTGCTTCAAATCATCCCACAGATGTTCAATGATATTCAGGTCTGGGAACTGGATGGCCATTCCAGAACACTGTAATTGTTCCTCTGCATGAATGCCTGAGTCGATTTTGAGCGGTGTTTTGGATCATTGTCTTGCGGAAATATCCATCCCCGGCGTAACTTCAACTTCGTTACTGATTCTTGAACATTATTCTCAAGAATCTGCTGATACTCAGTGAAATCCATGCGACCTTCAACCTTAACAAGATTCCTGGTGCCGGCATTGGCTACACAGCCCCAAAGCATGATGGAACCTCCACAAAATTTTACAGTGGGTAGCATGTGTTTTTCTTGGAATGCTGTTTTTTTTGGACACCATGCATGACGCCTTTTTGTATGACCAAACAACTCAATCTTGTTTCATCAGTCCACAGGACCTTCTTCCAAAATGAAGCTGGCTTGTCCAAATGTGCTTTTGCATACCTCAGGCAACTCTATTTGTGGCGTGCTTGCAGAAATGGCTTCTTTCTCATCACTCTCCCATACAGCTTCTCCTTGTGCAAACTGCGCTGTATTGTTGACCGATGCACAGTGACACCATCTGCAGCAAGATGATGCTGCAGCTCTTTGGAGGTGGTCTGTGGATTGTCCTTGACTGTTCTCACCATTCTTCTTCTCTGCCTTTCTGATATTTTTCTTGGCCTGCCATTTCTGGGCTTAACAAGAACTGTCCCTATGGTCTTCCATTTCCTTACTATGTTCCTCACAGTGGAAACTGACAGGTTAAATCTCTGAGACAACTTTTTGTATCCTTCCCCTGAACAACTATGTTGAACAATCTTTGTTTTCAGATCATTTGAGAGCGGGCCGTCCATGCTCGGCGACCATCAAACTTAACTGAACTTGAATTGTTTTGTAAAGAGGAATGGTCCAAAATACCTTCATCCAGGAACTGATTAAAAGCTACAGGAAGCGACTAGGGGCTGTTATCTTTGCAAAAGGAGGATCTACTAAATATTAATGTCACTTTTCTGTTGAGGTGCCCATACTTTTGCACCGGTCAAATTTTGGTTTAATGCATATTGCACATTTTCTGTTAGTACAATAAACCTCATTTCAGTCCTGAAATATTACTGTATCCATCAGATATTAGATATATCAAACTGAAATGGCTGCTGCAAACACCAAAATATTTAGAACTAAAAATGATTAAGATTAATAGGGGTGCCCAAACTTTTTCATAGGACTGTATCTGTGTATTCTGCTGTAGGAGTATATATCTGTGTATGTTCTGCTGTAGGAGTGTATATCTGTATGCTCTGCTGTAGGAGTATATATCTGTGTATGTTCTGCTTTAGTATATGGTGCTTAGTGTGTTACTGTAGGGAGGGAGGAGTTAGGAATAGATGTCACTTCCTGTCTCACCCATCTTCATCCTCTTTCCCATCACAAGACCTGGATGAAGCATTTCCCGCCCTCCCGCCCTCTTTGCATCACTATGTTATACTTGTTTTTTATTTTTATTTTTTCACATTTTCCTATCTAATGTATTATTGTATCATTGCTTTGTTACTGTAATTGTGTATTTGGCTCTATATATTCAATTATGAGATGACTGATGAGTTATTGTTGGGCATTATCCTTCTAAGCCCAAGGGAAGGGCAGTCCTCCAGCCATGGTTCCCTAGAGGTTTCCTCCACAGGGGTTTTTTCCTCTCCTGGGTGCTGTAGGATGACTCTTTGTGAGTCGGGGGTTTGCCATTATTTAGTCAGTCGTGTGTAATAAAGTATTACGTGTCACATGGTCCATTGATAAACTGTCACAGCTTTACTTTAGCGGTTGAGGAGTCAGGTGGAAGTTGCAGGCAAGTTATTGTGGACTTATTTTAACTAATAGAGGAGGTTAAACCTCATGGTGGTGAACAGGCTGAGCTTTAGAAATGGCCAGCCTGAAGGATGTCGTAATAGTAACGTCATCCAGAGGCGGGCACAGTGGTTAAGCACAGGGTCGTTGGTGCCCTTAAAGTGTACTGGCTCTGCTAGAATTGCAAGCCGGAGCGTGCCGCCCCCCTTTATTTATTTATTGCTGTCTGGCCGGGTGCTGTATGTCAGACAGCTGGGGATCTCACAGTATTCGTGAATCCCAATGGTCTAGCACTTCACCTGACTCCTTCTGTCATTATTTTACTTCTGTGAGTTTAATAAAGCTGTGGCCATTTTGACAACCAAAATAAAGTGTTTTGTGCATTTATTCCAAAGTCATTATTTACCGTAGTTTGGGTGGTTTTAGGTAGGAGTGAGGGACATCCCATATCCAAAGTCATGTACAGCCTATTACAACACTGCAATAGTTTCTCCCCCTTACAGTTTTATTCAACATGCAATAAACCGAAAAATAGGAGTTTTTTTGGAAACAACTTTCAGTTCTTGACAGAAGCTTTAAGGTTGGTGCTTACATTTATTGGAGGAAGCTTTAAGCTTGATGCTTACATTTCTTAGTAGAGGCTTTAAGCTTGGTGCTTACATTTCTTAGTAGAGGCTTAAGCTTGGTGCTTACATTTCTTAGTAGAGGCTTTAAGCTTGGTGGTTACATTTCTTAGTAGAGGCTTTAAGCTTGGTGGTTACATTTCTTGGAGGAAGCTTTATGCTTGATGCTTACATTTGTTAGTAGAGGGTTTAAGCTTGGTGGTTACAAGCACTCATTCCCAATAATCATCCAGCATAGTAGTTTCTTAATGGTCATGGTTGCCTTCCCAATTGTTTTATATCTATATCCTAAGGGTATGATTACAATAAAAAGTGGACATTGTGACCTACAGCAGGTGTCCTGGGGCCCACACCTAGTGATGCTATTGCACTCAATTACTATAAAATTTTCTTGCACAAATTTTTAAAACATAATTTTGATCAAATGTATTCTTCGGCAAAAAAGGGAAAAAAATTGTGCAAACAATATTTGGGACACGATAGATAAGTCTTGTTTAAGCAGCTGTAAAGCTGGAGAATTGAGCCGTACCATTGAATATCTCATATTTCATATCTCTGACTCTGTCCTTTTCTCCTTGGCACCGGCTTATACAGTAATTGTCATTATATCACCTGCTGTTTGGTTTCTCCTCGCTTTCTCTGTAGATGCCACTAGGAATATAACCTAATCCATGTTCTCCCAAAATACAATTGTTTTCTGCATTTGCTTCATGCTGTTTGAGTGAGTGCAGATGAAGTCACCTTGTGACCTGTTACACCCCGCTCCTGATCTGCTATTATTCAGTGCCAAAGTACGGCCATACTGTAACCTCTTCACTACTGGTCGCTAAAACAACAATATTATGTGTAGCAAAGAGTAGATTGTATACCATATATTGTGCGGTTGTGTTTGCCCATTGTAGTTGTATCAAATGTTTTTAGCAATTTTATCAAAATTGTATTTAAAAAAAAAAATGTGGCAAAAACACACATTATATCACAATATGTGTGCAAAGTTTATTACTTTAAAGAGGTATTTCAACTGTTTCATTCCATTTCTGGCAGTCCCATAGAGATTGACTGAAACTATACTACCCCCCCCCCAACCTGTGAGTAAAGGGTAATTTATACTGGTTATTATAATAACCAATATAACTCATTTAAGCCCTGTTATAGCTGATATGTGTAACTACCAAACTGAGTATTGCTGCGAATATGTGTAACCTCCAAGCCTAGCTCTTCTGCCAAGAATTTTAACCACCAAGCTTAAAGGGGTTGTCCCATCACAAGGATCCTATCTATACTGCTTGTTAATGTGGATTTAAGACTTTTCCTAAATACACTGCTTCATCAAAACTGCTTTGTTTGTCCATTATCTTACTTTATTCAATTCATTGTTGACACAGCCCTGACTTAGCTGCTCAAAAGTCAAGTGATGTATCTGCTGCTCTCAGGAAGGGAGGAGGGAGGAGGGGCTAAATGCAGGGAGCGAGCCTGTGTATCTAGCTATTCCTGTGTCTACACCACATGACCTAGCTTCTGTTTTCTCAGTTATCAGGCTAGCTAATTCAATTGTGTTCATTATGGCAGAGACAGTCAGTCTCTGTATGTAACACAGAATGGAGTTGCTCCTGCCTGTACTTCATAGTCCAATATTGTGCATATAGTGTTGTTTGAGGACCTTTGATGACATCACAGGCCCTTCAGCCGCCCCATAGGCAGAGCTACACGCTAATTTGGGGGCAGAGCTAAACGGCAGGTTGCATGTGAAATCCCGCCCACTGCTGATGCAAGAAACCAGGAAGAAAGAAGATTTTACAGCAGTGAAGACTGGTGAGTATGCGATGTGGGAATACCCCTTTAAAGACTCTTGGAAAAAGTGTAACCACCAAGCTTAGTATCTCTGCCAAGAACTGTAGCCACCTGTCATGACCTGGTTGTTTGTGTATTTTGTTTCGGTTGGGGATTTGATCTGGGCTCCTATTTTCTGCTGGTGGTTGCTTTGCCACTGGACCATCTGGTTTGGTATTGGGGTCAGTCCTCTTAGCATACTTGAGGTTCCAGGAATCAAACCTCAGGTGTTTAATATTGCCATCATCCTATGGGAGGATTCTGGGGCCTTTTTAAGGAAGAGGGCTGGCCCCACATGTTGCTGGTTTTTGTGGTTTACACCTTAGGATTCGTGGAGGAGGATTGTTTTTGGTGAAAGTTCCAACTGATTAGGAAGTGGTGTGAGAGTTGCCTGTTGTGTGTATCTGGTTTGTTCCCTCACACTTCATCTCCACCCTGTCCTTCTGCTCTGTTTGCCTGGCACTTTCTTGTGGTTTGGTTTGAGAGGTTTTGGGTTCCTGTGTTTTCCCCAGTCCTGTGTTTACCCTTTCCTCACCTCTCCACTGTCCCTCTCCTCATTTTCTTGTTTTGTTTTTTGTTGTGCTGCGGGTCCGTTGTCCAGCACCTCCCAGCCCGTTTGTCTGTCTGCAGCTGCACCTGGATTTCTGTAGGGGTCACCACTTTAGAAACCCCAGTTTGGCCCTAAATTTATCACACCGTTCAAGGGCCAATAATCCTAAAATAAAACACCAAAATGCTTAGGGTGACAGCGCCGATCAGATGAGTTATGTCATTGGGCTTTTCAGATTTGGTCGCAGGTCCTCTCTTAGTGTTCCCATGTTCCCAGTATTTGTATAATCCAGGATATTCTACAGACAGATTGGGCCCAGATTTGGAAGGAGGCCCAAACACAGTGTTTTCCCTTAACAGTCTACACCCCAAATGGTAAGGTGCCACCAGTGGCGTAACTACCGCCATAGCAGCAGAGGCAGCTGCCACAGGCCCCGGGACATTAGGGGCCCGGTGACAGCCGCTACCGCTGCTATCATTATACTCGGGGGTCTTTTCGGACCCCCGAGTATAATGATTGGCAGACCAGGAGAAGAAGAAACATAAAAAACACTGTTACTTACCTCTCCACGATCCTGCCAGGCCTCCTTCCTAGTTGACTGGCGTCTCTGACGTCACATGAACCCGGCCTGCGTCCCGAGTCATGTGACGTTCGACGTCATTGAAGAAGGACGCCAGCGGAGAAGACAGCATAGGAGCCGGGGACAGGTAAGAAACAGTAGTTTTTTATGTTTTTATTCCCCCGGGTCTCCGATTATTATATTGTGTGCAGGGGCCACTGTTGGGGATAATACTGTGTGCAGAGGCCACTGTTGGGGATAATACTGTGTGCAGGGGCCACTATTGGGGATAATACTGTGTGCAGGGGCCACTATGGGGGATAATACTGTGTGCAGGGGCCACTATGGGGGATAATACTGTGTGAAGGGGCCACTATGGGGTATAATACTGTGTGTAGGGGTCACTAAGGTACATAATACTGTGTGCAGGGGCCACTATGGGTTATAATACTGTATGCAGGGGCTACTATGGGCTATCATACTTTGTGCAGGGGCCACTATGGGGCATAATACTGTGTGCAGGAGCCACTATGGGGGATAATACTGTGTGCAGGGGCCACTATGGGTTATAATACTGTGTGCAGGGGCCACTATGGGTTATAATACTGTGTGCAGGGGCCACTATGGGTTATAATACTGTATGCAGGGGCTACTATGGGCTATAATACTTTGTGCAGGGGCCACTATGGGGGATAATACTGTGTGCAGGGTCCACTATGGGGGATAATACTGTGTCCAGGGGCCACTGTGGGGGATAATACTGTGTGCAGCAGCCACTATGGGGGATAATAGAATGCGCAGGAATGCATAGGAGGGGATCGGTTGAGGTCTTCAGTGTTGGTTGGGGGGGGGGGGGGGGGATTTCAAAAGTTCATGCTAGAAAGTGTAAGACACCATGCCAACCTTATATGAAACCAGGTAAAATAGTGTGGAAGGTTACTCTATACATAACATAGAGAAATATAAGGCAACATATATAATGCACAAGAGGAACAAATAGTGGAGTTGAGTCAAACAACAGATCCAAGACTCTGAGGCAGGAGCTGTTAAGGAGGGCGCACATACATCTCAAGGTGTTTCCGTGTACATGTATTCTGGCATATAAAGTGCTGGCGGAGTATGTATATAATGAGGACTGAGTATTGATCAATTAAATAGTCTATTTCTATGGCTGCAGATGTTAGGACAGCTGGTGTATATGCCACAGGGTCAATTGGTTCATGTAAATAATTTCTATATTTCACATTTTATGTAAATATTAAGGGGATAAATAACCGGTTCTCATTATCACACCTTGGGGCTTCCAAACAGAACAGAAGGAAAGAATATTCCAGGTGTAAATCTTGTCTGTACATTTATCCTTTCGGAATATTTACATCGGGGTAAATTGTGAGAGTCTACAGATAGTGAAGGAAAATCAATCCAAATAATCGGCAACTGAGGGCAAGGTTAGAGGATGACCAAATGATGGACTCATTCAATGAAGATTTTTCTGCAATAATTTTCCTCCCCACAATACTATATGGAAACCGTTCCTCTATAGGTAGACCACCCCAACACTTTTTGAGTATTTTTTTTTAGTGGTAATGCCTTTGAAAAGACCACATTTTGGACTCATGTGTTCTGCCAGACAAGTTTGTTCTCCATCACTTCACTACTGGAGTGAAGAGGAGCAGAAGACTCTAGAAAAGACATCACAAACATGACAACCTGTCAGAACTGGGTTATGTCATTGGACACAAATTACCAGCCTCACCAGTGTCATAGGAAGAGATGGAGGGGCTGTTAGGAAATGGAGGAGGGTGCTGCCATGATCATGCTGAACAGCCACTGGGGCATATATGGCAAAAGATCTGTGAAATGGGTCTAAAAAGGGGCATGTTTTATGTAACCCTAACCCCAAAATGTGCATTCCAGGGGACAGGGATTAGAGGCGCATGTCCTAGTTTGTCCAATACAATGTCATTAACTATTATCATGGAAGGGTAAAAGAAGTGTGGAGCCATGTTCAGGTCTTGGAAAGAATGGGGGACCTATGTTTAGGACAATGAATGAAAGGGGAATCCATGCCGAGGACCAAGATTTAGTGGGGTGCCATGCTGGAGACCAAGAATGATGGGGCTAACTTGACCTAGTTAATAGCTGGTTCACTATGGGGATTATTAAAGTAAGGGGGCCACCTATGTTCAGTATTTTGGGCTCTTTCATAATTTTTTGTGTTTGCAGTACATGCTGACTCTATTAGATACTTTAACCTGAATTCTGTATGCTTTTTCTTTAAAACTAAAGCCGCTGGCCAAAGAATTTGGACTTGCAGGACTTTTTAGCTAGGTGATTTTGGACACACACTGCAATGGAAACTCCAACGCAGATGTGAACGTAGCCTGAAAGGGGTTTTCGAGCCCCTGGTTAGTTTTTTATACTGATGACCTATCTGACACCCAGACCCCACACCAATCAGCTAGTGCAGCTGTCTCCCAGTGTCAGAAGCTTCTGCACTTTTCTTTGCTCCTTTCTTAACTAATAGACACATAGCTGCAGTATCCGGTAAACTGCAGCCCCGGCTCCACCAGTATACACCAGTGTCTGTGCCTATGACTTGAATAGGAGCAGAGCTGCTTCTGGCCGTGTCTAGTGCAGTAACTCCTGACACCAGATCAGCTGATCAATGTGGGGTCCTAGTGTTAGACCCCAACGATCAGATACTGATGATTTATTCTCTGAATCTAAAAAACTTTAACACAATATGCAATGAGTTTCCTCTAGTGGTGACTTCAGGCAGCCAGAATGTAATGTTTTAATCTATTTCTAACCAACAGTTTAGAACTCAAAAAAATCAAACTGTAGCAATGTAATAAAAATGTACTAGGATTGTCTCATTGCCAAGACCTCATCAGCATAGGTAGATGTAGAAGCCATGTATGCTCTCCTATAAATTCTGGGAAAGGCTATTTGTTTTCCTAGTTGGTAAACTATGCCTCTTGCGCCACCAATTGAAAGGTAGCTCCCTATAAATCAAAGCATGCCATCCAAAGAAGCCTTGTGATATGACTTGGGATCTAAGTCAAACCAGAAAATCTCTTCCAAAAGGAAAAGACGCCCTTCTGAGGACAGCTGTTTTGGGGTATTTGCCCCTCATCAGTGCAGAGCAGGGTACTGGTTACCTAGGAGAAGGGGCTTTTGATGTGGGTCAGGATGGGTACTTTGTCATAAGTACAGGCACTCTCCCAAATATCCAATATAGTAAAGCGATGGATATGCAATGATCATGAATCAAACTGCTGAAAAGCAAATTAAAAAAAAGTTGAGAGCAAACATCTTTTTGGGCGTCCGATGTGTTCTAGTCCCTATGCCGCGCACACTGTGATCTTATACGTCTCCACACTTTCTATATTGTTGCTGATTTATAGCCTGACAGCTCATTGTTCCGCCAGTCTAACCTTGAGCTTTGCAAACTCCATACAGTGTAATGTACTAACTGTACCAATGTGAACGATGCTCTGCCGCGAGGACTGCTAACATAAACTTGTCTCTCCGGTGGCAGGTGGTAAGGACAAACTAATCCCTCTACCCCAATACCACCCCCACCAAATCTCCTACAGCCCCTCCGATATACTAAGCATGGAGCTGAGCCAAGTAAATACAAGAAAGAATTAACTATGTCACAACATGCTGAGCTCAGGAATAGGAAAAAAACATCTCTGTCTTAAGCCAAAAAAAGCTACATTTTTCCATATGTGTTATTAGACGAAAGGGCCGAATCTACAATAATAGATCAATGGATATAGCTGTCTATCAGGATATATAGGAATCAATCTCTGACTGGAATGTATATTAAAAAGTCAAGGCCGACCCATCTACTCTGCTGGGATCTCATAGAGGGGCCCTTCTGTGCCTTTGTTCAGAGTAGCTTGGCCCAGAGACGAAACTTGAAGCTACTGGGCTCCAATGCAGAATCTCTAATGGGGCACCTACCTTTTACCATTACAATAGTGGTATATTTTACATGGCAGAGGGATATTTGGAGCTCCCTCACGGTCCAGAGCTTGGTCCTATAAATACGCCTCTATTTTTGCCCATAATAAATAGTTACCTCCTATTCACAGGACAGGCAGTGATCGCCCTCTAGTGGCAGGTGTAGGCAAACATAACTTTGATTAAGGGTGCATGCACACTACGTAACGCCGGGCGTGTATGAGAGCCGTACACGCCGGCGTTACAGCAGGGCTGCCGAACACTTCCCATTCACTTCAATGGGAGCGCTCGTAACAGCGGCGTTTACGAGCGCTCCCATTGAAGTGAATGGGAAGTGTTCGGCATCCCTGCTGTAACGCCGGCGTGTACGGCTCTCATACACGCCCGGCGTTACGTAGTGTGCATGCACCCTAAAGGAGTTTTCCGGCTCCATATTGACTTTTAATACTGATGACCTATCCACAGGATAAGACATTGGTATGTGATCTGTGGGGTCCTACACCTGGACCACACACAGATCAGCTGTTGCAGCAGGTTCCGGATGCCAGGAATTGATAGTGGATGGGTGGCGTGTGCAATTCAAGTTATAGGAGTAGTACTGAAGAAGAGCAGTACTGCGTGTTCTCCTGCACGTCTCCACCTGTTTAACAGCTGATTTGTGCAGGGTCTGGGTGTCGGACCCCAGCAGATCACATATTGATGACCTAACCTGTGGATACAATACAGGATAGGGCATCAGTAGGTGATCTTAGGTTACAAGAAACATTGTCAAAATGGGTATATACCAGAATGGGGAGTCTTTCCTGTGCACTAAAACACCCCCTGGGACTGTGAACTAAATTTTCTTCAGTCATCCACTGCCATGGGAAATTTGGACAGGCCTCTCTTTCCATTGATTCTCCCTTAGACAAATAATGCCAGAGACATTTGGCAGGCGCCCATCTCCGTGCACTGTATTGTAGCAACATGTATGTTTATAAGAGCCAAATACGTCTCGATGGGGAAGTTAGGGCAGATTACTGTCAACCCGGTGACGGCTACCCCCCACAGTGATCCCGTGTCTATGGCTGTCTGAGGTTGTAATATCCTTGCATTGGTTTATTTCTGATTTCTGCAGTTCTATGCCTGTGATCGCCGTATAATTACTATACAGTCCTATTTACAGATTCCTGGCCTATTAGATGTATATACTACCACGACTGGCATCATGAGAGACGTATATTGTAACCGTATATAAGACGCCAGTATTATAACTGGAGCTCTGTTACTGTAGGCGACATGAATGGGACTGAGCTGCAGCACTAGGATAGCTGTCCCTATGGACAAGCCAATGTATTTCAAAGTAATGAATAGGGCACAGATTTTCTGCAGTACTGAAGGTCCTTCATTCTGCTTATCATGAAGGGTCCCAGAGGTAAAACCATTCAAACCCCCAATGATCAAAATTGATGGCCTATCTATCATAAGGAAAGGCCTTAATGGTCGGGTCAGGAAACCCTCTTTAAAGGGTTCCAAAACTCTTGTTCTCCCACTCAGTATTGTGCAAGTACATACCTCCCAACCGTCCCGATTCCTGCGGGACAGTCACGATTTTGGTGACGTGTCCTGCGGTCCCGGTTGGAGTGAGCTATGTCCCTATTTCAACTCAGATCTGCGTCTGGAGGACGTTGAATACATATGCGACTAAAGCAAGGAGCTGTCACAGCTCAGCTCTTGCTTTGCCGCTGCACTCCAGTTAGTGTCTGTGTAGGCGCGATATGATGACGTCACATCGCACCTACAACTGTGTGCGAGAGAGAGAGAGAGAGAGAGTGGCGGGGGAGCGAGGAGAAGGTGATTTTAAGTGGTTTTTGTGTGTAGACATTGAGGTGGAACATGAATCTGGGGGCAGATGAAGGAGTGGACGGCATGACACTGGGGGCAGAGATGGGGGGACATGAATCTGGGGGCAGAGATGGAGGGAACATGAATCTGGGGGCAGATGAAGGGTGTATATGAAACTGGAGGAGAGATAGAGGGGGGGCATATAATTTACGGGTGACTGTAGGAGGATTATACAGTGTGGGGGCACATGAAAAATGAATGAGAATGGGCGGAGTCAACATAAAAGTGGGTGGAGCTAAATTTGCTGCGACGCACATTTTGTCACTATTTCAGTTCTTCAAAAGTTGGGAGGTATGCAAGTACCCATTTAATTAGAATTACACCATACTTGCTAACCCTCCCGAAATGTCTGTGTGACCTTCCAGTGTTCCCGAAAAAATCTGCTCTCAGGTTTAAGCTCTATGCTAAACCTATTACAACCTAGTGCGTTCACAACCCCTCTGGTGAGCTGTCACACTTTTTATACCTTGATGGTCCATTATGTTGCAGTGTCCGGAAAAAATCAGAAATGTTGGAAAATATATCGGTTCATATGGGGCTCCATAATAGATGTTGCATTTGGGCCAAGGAGGTTTAAAGGGAATCTGTCATCAGAACCCAACAAATCAACCCAGCACCACAGATAGGTAGGTTAAGGTCACCTGAATGGCATTTCCCCTTATAAACCGATGTCTCCATTGCTGATATCGCTGTTTATGTCAATATGCACATGAGCTCTTTGGAGTAATAAGAGGATTTGCCATTTACCGTTTTGGAGCCATTCCATCATTGCTGCAAAGACCTCTTTTGCGTATTGACATAAACAGCGATATCTCGGCAATGGAGGCAGTGATTCACAAGGGGAAAACATTGTATGATTCAGATGACCCTAACCTATCTATCTGCGGGGCTGGGCTGATATGCTGGTTCTGTCATCATTATGAGTTAGCCATTAAAAAAGGTATCACCTACTGAAGACTTGCAAAGTTTTTTTTGTTTTTTATATGCTGGTTCTGGTAACACTAACCTATCTATCTGCGGGACTGGGCTGATATGCTGGTTTTGGTGACAGACTCCTTTTAAAGTAGACTTCTGTGTTGCAAAATTAATGCAGTAAATTCCTAGCTTATCGTTTTAAAAAGAATAATAAAAATGTTTTTTAAATATCTGGGTGGTAGGCACATGGTGTGGAGTTGTCCAATTATACAAAGCTTCTGGAGGGGGTGGTGGACCTCTTGGCGGACGTCCTGGATCGTCCTGTCCCATTTTGTCCCGAAGTCTGCCTGTTTGGCGTACTGGAGGAGGAGGTGTGGCAGCATCATACCCGAATTTTTCTCTGGGAATGTTTATTGCCCTACAGTCTCCATCGGTATCTCAATAGCAGAAGCTGGTTAATTCGATCCTACCATTTAACCAAATTATATATAAAGGGAGGAGTTATCCCCAGAAATTCACTAAGGTATGGGGAGCGTGGTGTGATTCCCCCACAACCCAATACTCTACCCCCTCAATGTGTTCAGCGCTGGACACCTTTACGCCTTGAGAAGGGATGTCTGCCGGGTAGATCCATGGCGCCCTGTACTAATATGACATGTGATTGCTGACGCCGTGACCAGTGGCATAACTAGGAACGGCGAACTTTTGACATGGGCCCCCCCCCGACCGACACCGACGCCAAAGACCTTGACTGACCCCCCTCCTATGCATTCCTGCGCGTTCTATTATGCCACATAGTGGCCCCTGCACGCAGTATTATCCCCCATAGTGGCCCCTGCACATAGTATTATCCCCCATAGTGGCCCCTGCACACAGTATTATGCCCCAATAGTGTCCCCTGCACACAGTATTGTACCCCAATAGTGGCCCCTGCACACAGTATTGTACACCAATAGTGGCCCCTGCACACAGTATTTATGCCCCATAGTGGCCCCTGCACACAGTATTATATCCCATATCGGAGACCCAGGGAAATAAAAACATAAAAAAACCACTGTTACTTACCTGTCCCCTGGCTCCTACGCTGTCATCTCTGCTGCCGTCCTTCTGCTATGACATCGGACGTCACACGACCCGGGACGCAGGCCGGGTTCATGTGACGTCAGAGACGTCAGAAAGGACGTCAGGAAGGAGGCCTGGCAGGATCGTGGAGAGCTAAGTAACATGTTTTTTATGTTTCTTACCTCTCCCGGTCCTCCGATCATTATACTTGGGGGTCCGAAAAGACCCCCAAGTATAATGATAGCAGTGGTAGCAGCTGTCACCGGGCCCCTAATGTCCCGGGCCCTGTGGCAGCTGCCTCCGCTGCTATGGTGGTAGTTACGCCACTGGCCGTGACACTTTGTCCACCTTTGCACTTTTCTGATGGAGGGTGGGTTTCGGCCAAGATGAGATGGCGATGTGGCATTTCTGTTTGTTTGCGATTTCTCCTGTATTTTTCTTTGTGCTCTTTGGCGCTTGTACTTTTCCTGATTGCATTATTTGCTTTATGTAATTTTCAATAAAACGAGTTTAAAAAAAAAAATATGTGGGTGGTACATGAAAGCCAAAAGCAACGTTATATGTGGCATCTGTGTCATGATTCGTTAGATAGAGAATATATATCCCTAGCCGATATACAGAAAATATCATGTGATATTATAAAATCTTCTGCTGGATTTGATAATCGCCTTGCAAAATAATTTTTATGCAAAATATCAGAGATCTTGTATATGCCCATAAGCAGCAGATTCATGACAATGACCACTCCAAGTCATCCCTGCCTCAGGCGTGCGTCCTATATTCGCAGCCACGTGGGGGTGACTTACAGATCAGTATACACGGCCCTGTGTCCGCAGAGGTGTATTTTTAGTCTCTGCACGCTACCGAAGAGAAGATTATGTTAGAGATTCTGTAGCTCCCTCTCCTGTACTCTTGCTTACAGCACAAATCCCATTGAAGACAAGGCCTTGGCATCCAGAGCAGCAACAAAGCCCCGAAGACTACATTATTGTAATCCAGTAATCTGGCAGATCAGAGCGACTGCCGCGGAATACTCTGTACATCGGACAGGGATCTGGAAGAGTCAGAAACTGGCATTAATTGTCAGCAGCGGGTATTGTCTGCGCAATGCCGGGCATCATTACAAGGCAACTTCCCCGACTAGGATCTGCCTTAACACCTTTATCCGAGATGCGGCATAATACTTGGCTCTGACCTTTTGTCCACGCTGGAGCAATAAATAGATCGTAAAATTGTCCATTTTACATTAGTGGATGATACAGAGAGAGTAAACCAACCATAAAAGAACAACTCTATCCAAAATCTAATGTCTACTTTTAAATTCGCATAATGCAAATCTGTTAAAACACTAATACGTATTTAAAGGGAACCTGTGCCCAAATTTTCCTGTTGTAAAGCCATACGTGCCCGCACTAAAAATCAAAGAGCTGTATACTCACCTGCCGCTGTACCAGGCATCACATAATTCTACAGTGTGCTGAATTCAGAACACTGCCAGCTTTCCCGGTATGCACCCCAATGCTGGACCTCCTTGCACTGTCTAGCGCTCTCTCTTGGTCTCCTTGGTGACATCATACACCCGGGGTCACCAATGAGACCTGTGATTGGAGCTCAGCAGTGACATGGCCACGCTGAACATCATGATGTCATGACAATAGACGTGCCTATGTAACAGCCTCAACGTGCCAATCACAGGCCTCAATGGTGACCAAGAGCATATGACGTCACCAAGAGACTGCCAATCCTGGACAATGCCTAGAGATGGGCGAACCTCTCAACATTAGTTTTGTTCAGGTTTGGGTACCCTGGCTGCATCCAGTGCTCCTGAGGGGTCCTCTTCCAGCCTCCAGGGTGACTGTTGAGGCCTATGATTGTCTCGGGGATAACATGGAACGTGCTTAGTCATGAGGCTTTAATGTGACTGTCATGACATCAGCGTGCCCCATGTGACTGCTGAGGCCCATGTGTCACATCGCCCAGGAATCCATAAGAGGACTCCAAAGAAGTACCCGAGGCTGCCAGGACGTCCTGGAGAAGTGAGGGAAGTCTAGGTATTTATGTTTGTGTACCTCCCATATGCCTACACTTTTTATACTCTGGGGTCTGACCCCACAGTAAAATAGGGGTTCGTGATTGACAAATTCAAAAGTTTTGGGCTCAGGTCACGTCTGAAACTTTCGGAATATTTTGGTTAAATCTGGTTTGATCCAAACCAGGTTATTTCTAGTAATGACCTAGAAAGTTGGCCAACTAAGGGAATTTTCTGGAAGGGGGCACCTACCACTTTACTCTAGGTTCATAACTGTACACTTGGGGACCCAAAACACAGAAACCCAAAAAGTGGTTACCCGCGGACCCCATGAACTATAATTGGATCCACCGGATCCTTGCATGACTTTTCTCTTCACATTTTTCAAGCAGATTCCCCCAAAAGAAACCAGGCACTGGTGTGAACCCAATCTTACAGATATACAGAGCCATCCGTTGCCCATAGACTTTACTTATTTACATTTTAGGGCAGGTTCACACCTGCGCCCGGTCTCCGCCTTGTGGGTTACCGTATTCTGCTCGAGAAACTGGACAGGAGACAATAACCCGGCAGTCAGTGTCCACCCGTGAGCGTCTTCTGGTCTCCGTGGCAAAACCGTTTTTTTTTTAACTGGACACAAAATCCTGCATGTCCGACTTTGTGTCCAGTTAAAAAAAGTGGTTTCACCGCAGAGAGGCAGAAGACGCTCACGGGCGGTCACTTTGCAAACCCATTCAAGTGAGTGGGTTTGAAAACTGACTGCCAGTTTCCGTCTCCTGTCCAGTTTCTTGGGCAGAAGATGGAAACCTGCAAAGTGGAGACTGGGCGCAGGTGTGAACTCGCCCTTACTTTTTTTTGCTGGATGCCTCTATAGAATATTGCAATATGTGCATTACCCCATAATGGCAGAAAACCTGTCATACCAACATATACCAGACCCAAAGGTCTTCGGGCTCCGCCATGTGAATGTGGGCCTTACGATACATTTGATGTACTGTACACACTTTCAGCTGTTCCGTGATCTAGAGACATCTTTCTGTAAAGAACACATGAAAAAAAGTTAATGTACTAAAACTTTCCCACCAGCTACCGGGCCTCAAGCTGACACGGGGAGGCACTAGTCAACAAGCGTCTGACTAATATTGTGAGTGAATGATTAATTACATGCTTGCTCATATCTAGAACATTCCGTCGCCATCGCAAGACTTTAATTTATGCCGTTGAGAAAATGTCATTGTAACGTTCTACTTCAATTATCTGTATCAATGTCTTTCAAGTAGTAGAAGTGCTGAATCCGGAGTCCTGGATGTGCGCGCTGCCCCCGTACATACTAATTACTACTTGTGTATTAAGAGACACGCCACAGGAACCGAGGAGAAAAGAGTGCCCCCCTCCTCCGCAGTACCGATACACGACTGTCATTCCATCCCTCACCTCGTATAAGCCGTCAGCATCGCGGACACAGATTGTTACTGATCATTCTGACATGGGGCCCATTATTCATGATGGTGTCCTGCTGTACATAAGCTTGCCAGCACGAGAGCTGCACGTGGATGTGCTTTGCCACCAGTGAAGACCACAGAGAGAACGAAAATTTCACCATGATGCATATCCAATATGGACGGCCAATAGGAAGTTACTGAACAGAAATCATTGACATAGTGAAAAAGCTCCTTTAAAGGAGAGGTTGGGCCCTGAAAACTTGTCTGATCATTTATGGTTGGCTTTGAAATAAAACCACCACTGGTATGGCCATACAATTTAGATAGCTGTCACTTAGATAACAGCTATTCCTCCCACTACCTTTATATGCACACATGCTCAGATCAGCTAAGGGTGCAGGTGTTATTACTAGGGCAAAAGGATTAACTGTCAGACACCTATTAAGCCGCATTCACATCTGCGTTAGGTTGTCCGTTTTTCTGATCCATTCCAGGACCAGAATTATGGAAAATGGTCTGTCCAATGATGGACACAAATGGATCCGAAGGGTACCATTGACTATAATGGGGTCTGCCAGGTATCCATTGTGTTTACTGGAAATCACCGGACATAAAAATCTGGCTCACAAAAATTGTTGGTCTGGGATTCCTGTCCGATATGTGCCAGATGGAGGGGGCAGTATAGATGTGAATGTACCCTAACTTCACCTGAGAATAATGGGATGAGACATGTTCAAAATCTGTCATCAGGGAGAAGCCCCCAAACACATTTACTCAGATTTATGGAGGTGCAACCCCTCACAGTTCAGTTGTTCTACTAGCAATACAGGGGATGAAGCCCGAAGCAGAAGGCTCTGTCCACTGTACACAGGTCATGCCAGAGAACTCAGCTCTTCTCATTCTGTACTGCTATACAGTGTACAGAGTCTTCTGCTTCTGGCTACATTCCCAGGTATGGGTATAGGAGGCAGCCAAAGCTGCTGAGCAGTGCGGAGTCCTGGTCTGGGACCCCCAGTCTGACACTAGGTGAATGGATGGCAAAGGGAACGGAGACCGATCTGAAGACCTATTCTGAGAATCAAAAGGACCACCTGCGGTTATCTTCAATTTGTATTAGGATCAACCAAATGGTATCTACATACTCCATACTAGTCAACAGGCAAAATAGCACATTAATTATGTAGTAATGACACCTGATGGCCACAGGTGGTATTGCAGTCATACTGTAATGGTTCATTAGTCTGTAAGGCGTTGGCTATAAGACAATGCATCAATAAGAATACGCACATGGGGGGTAGAGAAATTAAGGCTGGCATATCTGATGCCATCTTCATCTCGTCTGTGCTGGAGTGATGCATCTAATTTATTAAGAGGCACATGTGACTTCTGGCTGTTTCTGGCATAAAAGGGTTAATTAAAGGGTTTGTCTGGAACTATGATATTAGAGCTTCAGTTCTTCTTCTCAGGCCAGTGACATCACATCCACTGGTCACATCCCCAGGCTGCAGTTCAGTCCCATTCAAATGAATGGGGCTGAACTGCAATACCAATCACAACCATTATACAATGTATGGTGCTGTGTTTGGTAACTAGTAATGCAATGCATTTACTTCTATGCAATGACTACCCATTAAGCTTAGTTAGTCTTCTGCTTATATAGCAGCAAAAAGAAAGAAGCAGTGCTGCAGTGTAAAGCATGTGTGAGGTATGCAGTAGGAGAATGAGCCACTGATGAGATCTGGGGGAAGATTTCAACCATACAAGGCCTCATACACACCACAGAGCAGTAAGTAATATAAAGCAGATGTGAAAACTAGCCATGTGCCCAGCATAAAAGCATCAGCCTTAAAGGGAATATGAAAAATCTTTATCCTCTATCCATATCCAATTGCTGATTGGTGGGGATCTGACCGCAGAGACCCCCGCCGATCCTGAGAACACCCACAGCAAACTTAGCGGCAGTGGATGCAGACACATAGCCGTGTGCTGTACTTGGACTCTGGCACTACTATTGGAATGACTAAAGCGGGGATGCGCCTGTGGTTACATTCACAGGATCTCAGGATTGATAGGGATCTCAGTGGTCAGACCGCCACTGATCAGCAGTTTATACAAACTATTCCATATTGACTCTAGACCATTATATCCCACTACCAAATTCTTTAATATGAAAACAATATTTAATTTTAACATATGAATTTTCAGGGGTGTGTAAATTCGACCCCCTCCCCAGTCCATAGCACTCCATGGAGCGGCGGCTTCACAAGCTGTGGGTGATGGTGCGGTTTTTCAACTGCTGCACATAGTCCTTGGCCTGCTGGAATCCGTCAATAGGTTTTTCTTTTGGTGGTGGTGGTCCTTCAACCAACTTGACAAAATAATGGCAGTGTACCTTATCCATGATACCAAATCTGCCCCGGCCGTGATAACGGATCCGCTTCAGGTACGTGCCTTTATTGGAAAAGGAGTCGGCTGCAGGTGAACAGAAAGAGGCTTGTGTGAACAATGTTATTTTCAACTATTACATATGTTTACAGAACCTGATACCCAAGTTGGAAACACGACCATATGGAAATATTTCTATCACCTTACCATGTAATGCCGCTGCCTTTATAGGAGTGGCCCTACCAGCACAACAGCTGTCCAAAAACGAATAAAGACGGAAGCAGGAAGTTACATATGGCAACCAACAATAGGCTTCTTGTATGTAGCCTCCAGGTAAAAGAGGGTGTACTACAGGCACATTGTTTACACCTGCTATGACCCGTGGGAAAGCACCGTTCTTGCCACGACCCCTGGGAAAGGGGCAATCCTGCCAGGACCCCTGGGAAAGGGGCAATCCTGCCACGGCCCCTGGGAAAGGGGCAATCCTGCCCCGGCCCCTGGGAAAGGGGCAATCCTGCCCCGGCCCCTGGGAAAGGGGCAATCCTGCCACGGCCCCTGGGAAAGGGGCAATCCTGCCACGGCCCCTGGGAAAGGGGCAATCCTGCCACGGCCCCTGGGAAAGGGGCAATCCTGCCACGGCCCCTGGGAAAGGGGCAATCCTGCCACGGCCCCTGGGAAAGGAGCAATCCTGCCACAACCCCTGGGAAAGGGGCAATCCTGCCACGACCCCTGGGAAAGGGGAAATTCTGCCACGACCACTGGGAAGAGGGCAATCCTGCAATGACCAATGGAAAGGGGGAAATCCTGCTACGACTACTGTCTCCTATATCTGGCATAGATTTGTCCTGGTTACTGCCAAAATTCAATTTGGTGGGCGTCATATTCTTAACACTGTGACTGCTTTTTTCCTAGGATCTTTGGTGGCATTGTAGATTGGACTGCCACCAATGATAAAACGATTGGATATCCTATTACCTTAGAAGATAATGTGATGCTGCTGTATACATATTTACTGCTAACAGTCCAATTCTGCAATACTGTGTAAAGGGTATTATATTAGGCACAGACCAGACCCTTAGGTTACATTGCTTATTGCTGCCATGAAGCCAGGTAATTCCGGAGCTCCTTAAATGTTACGGTTCTTAATGGCTGAGCCCCTTCCTGTACTTGAAGGTTATATATTAAGTCTCTATAGACCACACATCACTCCTGTGAAGTCCTTACCTACGTGAAGGTTAGATTTATATTCCACATGGTGATTTCTCACTGCCATTTCCTGAGCTTCTAACAAGACCTAAAACATAACATGTGAAATAAATTGTCAAACATTGTCATTCAAAAGGTAAAAAAGAATATGGCACAAGTCATACCAGGAACATGTGCTTCTATGTTTGCCGCTTATTAGAAAGAACCTGTAGCAAAGAGAGGTTTCCCAGCTCCCTCTAGTGGCAGACTATACTTTTTGCAAGCGTGCACTTGATATGAGACAGATGAACTGTATATATGACAGAGGAGAGAAGCTGAGCTCTGTGATATATAGGGTTATATGATAGAGGGAGAGAAGCTGAGCTCTGTGATATATAGGGTTATATGATGGAGGAGAGAAGCTGAGCTCTGTGATATATAGGGTTATATGATAGAGGGAGAGAAGCTAAGCGCTGTGATATATAGGGTTATATGATAGAGGGAGAGAAGCTGAGCTCTGTGATATATAGGGTTATATGATAGATGAGAGAAGCTGAGCTCTGTGATATATAGGGTTATATGATAGAGGAGAGAAGCTGAGCTCCGTGATATATAGGATTATATGATAGAGGAGAGAAGCTGAGCTCTGTGATATATAGGGTTATATAACAGAGGAGAGAAGCTGAGCTCTGTGATATATAGGGTTATATGGTAGAGGAGAGAAGCTGAGCTCTGTGATATATAGGGTTATATGATAGAGGAGAGAAGCTGAGCTCTGTGATATATAGGGTTATATGATAGAGGAGAGAAGCTGAGCTCTGTGATATATAGGGTTATATGATAGAGGAGAGAAGCTGAGCTCTGTGATATATAGGATTATATGATAGAGGAGAGAAGCTGAGCTCTGTGATATATAGGGTTATATGATAGAGGAGAGAAGCTGAGCTCTGTGATATATATATAGGGTTATAGGATAGATGAGAGAAGCTGAGCTCTGTGATATATAGGGTTATATAACAGAGGAGAGAAGCTGAGCTCTGTGATATATAGGGATATATGATGGAGGAGAGAAGCTGAGCTCTGTGATATATAGGGTTATATAACAGAGGAGAGAAGCTGAGCTCTGTGATATATAGGGTTATATGGTAGAGGAGAGAAGCTGAGCTCTGTGATATATAGGGTTATATGATAGAGGAGAGAAGCTGAGCTCTGTGATATATAGGGTTATATGATAGAGGAGAGAAGCTGAGCTCTGTGATATATAGGGTTATATGATAGAGGAGAGAAGCTGAGCTCTGTGATATATAGGATTATATGATAGAGGAGAGAAGCTGAGCTCTGTGATATATAGGGTTATATGATAGAGGAGAGAAGCTGAGCTCTGTGATATATATATAGGGTTATAGGATAGATGAGAGAAGCTGAGCTCTGTGATATATAGGGTTATATAACAGAGGAGAGAAGCTGAGCTCTGTGATATATAGGGATATATGATGGAGGAGAGAAGCTGAGCTCTGTGATATATAGGGCTATATCATAGAGGAGAGAGGCTGAGGTCTGTGATAGATAGGGTTATATGATAGAGGAGAGAAGCTGAGCTCTGTGATATATAGGGTTATATGATAGAGGAGAGAAGCTGAGTTCTGTGATATATAGGTATATAAGATAGAGGGAGAGGAGCTGAACTCTGTGATATATAGGGTTATATGATAGAGGGAGAAAAGCTGAGCTCTGTGATATATAGGGTTATATGATAGAGGAGAGAAGCTGAGCTCTGTTATATATAGGGTTATATGATAGAGGAGAGAAGCTGAGCTCTGTGATATATAAGGTTATATGGTAGAGGAGAGTAGCTGAGCTCTGTGATATATAGGGTTATATAACAGAGGAGAGAAGCTGAGCTCTGTGATATATAGGGTTATGATAGAGGTAGAGAAGCTGAACTCTGTGATATGTAGAGTTATATGATAGAGGAGAATCCCCCTCCCCCCCCCCCAAAAAAAAAAAAAAGGACATAAAATATTTTGAGCACATTATTATTTAAAAATAAATACACGCATGTAGTACACTTAAGTAACTCTGGGATATTTCCTTCTCACTTTCTAGCAGCTGTAGTTTCCACTTTTCTATCTGTTGACTAAATTTTTAGTAAATTCTCTAGTCACTAAAAAAGCTTGTCTTTATGAACACACTAATGAACGACACAAAGGAGACAGAGAGAAGAGGGGGATGATGCTGCAGTCTCTCAACAGCTTGCTTTAGGCTGTGAGAGGGAAGGGGGAGCAGCTCCTTGTTCTAAGCACACAACACTGCTCACCAGAAAGAGCCTGCCCACTCAACACAGTTATAGAGAAACACTAGATTAAAGATCCAAGTTATGAAGGGGTTAAGTCTAACTATAAACAGTGTAAGGCTTATGATACAACTTATTATTAATAATACATGCTCTTTATCTGTCTAGTGTTTCCTTGTCTTACCTCTTTAATTATTTTTGCTCCTTTCTTGTCACTGAATTCCATCTGCGCAATCGCCTGGTCTATAGACATCCCCTTGATCTAGAAGAAGAGACAAACGGTTAAACCTTTAGGATCATGTGACTGATGGGTTATTATTCCGCTACTAAGCAGGCCCCTAAGGGCTGTGACGCTCACTGGATGAAAGCCGTTCTATGGAAACTGGGAATCATTTACATATCTCCCTCCACGATCTAGATGAATTAATAAGTCCGCTCATTTTTTACTTTGATGACCAAGAAACTCATTTTCTAAAAGTCTGTTTGTGGTTACAGTCAAAGTTCTGGATTTAGGAAATTAATCACGAGGAACCGGCGGGGATTCAATTTGCGAAATGGGATTTAAAGGCTTCTCAAGCAAGACCGACTGCTAGGGAGCTGTGATCATTTATTTACAGGGTGCTGGTAATGTCACTTACATGCTATCTCCCACCCAGGTCTGTAAAGTTTTGGCTGCATTAGAGCGCCAAGACATTTTTGGACCATCAGTCCCTGCTCCTAGCGGGGCTCATAATCTGAATTTCCTCTTGTCATGCCTACCTTATTACATAGGAATCCATCAAACATGGATTGCAACTGAGAACCCAAGTCCTGCCAGCAGCAGCTGTTTATTTCCCCAACAGCACTCCCGCAGGAAAGATGAAGCATTACACAGCACACCTTCAAACCAATGATCTGTATAGTTGCTCTCCTCACAGGCTAATAAATAGGTCCACAATAGGGTATGAAAATGAGTTTTCTTACCAGGTCCCTTTACTACCCTTGGCTCTCCCAATAGATCTCACAGGGCATATATTGTGTTGTGAAAAGATAAACTATGCCCATTGTGCAGAAATCTGCCATGTGTTTATCAGACATCCACCATTTTGTACCACTATGAGAACTGCTCTCTTAAAATTGTCAAGTTGCTGGCACTCCTTCTCTGTAAGGCTAGATCCTATGGCATGGCTAAGGCGTCTGGGGGAGAAGAGTCCTGTCACTGATCTGTGTTCCTGTCCAGAATAAAGTTAAGTTTACATGCCGCTACCACTAGGTGGGGCTCACTGCATACAGATTTATAGAGAGCAACTCTAGAGGCTTACTATACGTTCCAATTAATGAGGGAGGACCAAAGAAGATATAAGAAGTAAAAAAAGCATATAACCATTCTGCTACAATACACCATTTTTTCTCACCATTCTTTGCTTCCAGGTGGTCGGGGCCCACATTGAGTTTTGCTGTCGGGCCCTGTGATTTCTGTGTCCCTGCATATTGCAGATCAAGAGGTTTGCGAATGATCTCTACTCTTTGCAATCCTTATATTAGTCCTTATCAATTCCCATCTGATAAATTACAGGCTATAAATTCGGCTACTGTACTGTACTCTACACCTATAGTATAGCTACAGGGCTTGTGGGTTTTTTATGGCATATAATTAGGTTAGGCCATTAATATCTGATTGGTGGTGGCCCGGTACTATACACTGTACAGATACAGAGGCAGATGTATAGTGGCCATGGGGTATTACTGCAGCTCTGCCCTCATTGAAGTGACTGGGGCAGCGGTCACACCTGCACACTACAGCACCATTCATAGAGGACTCTTGGACTCCCATTCTTGTGATCACTGGAGTTCCTGGTAGTTAGACTTCCAGTGCTCAGACACTTAACCCATTAAAGTACTGTTCATGTGATAATCCCTTTAAGTAGGTCCTTGTGTCTCTTCATGTAATAATCCCAGACAGACTGGATGATGTTGAGATCAGGGTAGCCATATCATCACCTCCATAGGGTGCTCACACCAAATACATATATCCATATATCTCTATTATGATGCTGCGGATTATAACCACACACCACAGCTAGTAACCTGTACTTACCAGTGTGGCTAAATACCACATCTTGTCTTTGCTGTACTTGATTTCTCTCCGACAATGATGAACTTCCTGTGCAAATAAAGGAAGAAATTACATGAGTGAAGACCTGCTAATATCGTATATGCAATCGCAAATCAGGAATTTGTGGCAGCAAAAACCTTCTACATGTGACTCAGTGTTGGTGAGCCCTACATTATAGGCAGCCTGGTATAACAGCCAGTCCAGAGCCTGCTCTGTGTTAAGACAATAATTAGCTTCCCATCCCGTGGATAGGCCATATAAAAAATTAGGCTCAGACAACCCCTTTCATATTCCCCCCTATTGCCCCCCACACACTGTATATTAGCCCCTACAGTATGGTAGACCAGTGAAGGGGCCACTATATGGGGGGGACCAGCGGAGTGGCCATAAAAAAATTAGGTCTAACCCTGTTAAAAAGGTTGTCCATAAACTGGAGTGACCCCTGTGGTGGCTAGGGAAAAACTGAAAAAAAACAAAACATACTCACCTGTCCCCAGCAGCTCACTGTCCCCCACCATTGCGTGCTTGGTCTGATTGTGGTGCCTCATTTCTAGAAATCCTGTACCTAATTGGTGTCAGCAGTCCCATGAGGTGTAGTGCTCGAAACAAGACAGCATTGGCACGGGACTAATTGGACACTGGTGCCGGACAACGGAGCACAGGGAGCGGGTGAGTATCCTTCTTTGTTTGTTTTTAATTTTACATCACCCCACCCACCAAATAGGTTACTCCAATTCCTGGGGTTTATCCATCTTTCTAATATTGACTGCCTTTCCCTAGGAGAGACCGTCAATATTACATCTGCGGGTTCAACAGCTAGGACCTCTACAAATTTTTGAGGACAATGTGGCTACAAGTAATGGTAACAATTCCAGGAGCTACGCTGCTCACTTGCCATACAGGATGTAGCGGTGGGTTTAGGTACTGCAGTGGTGCACATCGTATGGTGGGAGAGCAGCATGGCTCCTGACCTGAGAAAAACAAAGAGTCTTCTGTACCCCCAAAATACAAGGTCTCGTAAAGCTACATTGAAAAAAAATTTAAAAAGTTATGAACGCAGAGAGGGATAAAATGTTACCGGTTGTGTTAGATCACTAAAGGGTTAAAATGCTAATAAGGCATCAAAGTTATGTGAGAACTACATGAGACATAAATTCAAAATAAAATAAAAATTTTGGGAGGATTTCTGCAATTTTAATGTGACTGTTAGAGGGTTAATCTATGGTCAAGATGTATTACAGTAATACCAAATGTCTATTTTTTTTTTTTTTGCTACGTTTTCAGAATAGGAAAGAAATAGTGTCTGTCACTGTCTCACCTTCACAGAGGGCCACATCAAGATGTGGTTGCCTTCAAATGGCCATGTTTGGTTTCAAAATGCCGATGTATATTGTTGGAAACCATTGGCACTATATGTATATAACCATAGCTCTTACGTGTACATAACCCCAGGTCCTACGTGTATGTGGCCATTGGCACTATGTCTACGTAACTGTCAGCCCTAGGTGTATGTAACCGCTGGGCTCTTTCTACATCAGCAAAGGATGCAAGACATTAAAATAGACTCACTGCGGGTCGCCGTGGCTCATCAGGAAGCTGAGGGGGGTAGACCACTCTGTTCTTCATCTCCCAGTTGTGTCTCTGCAGTGCGGCGGAGGTGTGGAGCCCGCTTTGCAATAAGCCAGCGCTGGTGGCTGTCAGGCTGTAATACAGCAAACATACTGTCATGAGAGCGGTGCACACTACTAGGTCACCTTACCATTAAATTCTACCGATCTACAAACTCTGATAGCCAAAGAATCTCAACAAAGGAGCAGATTTCCCTCAACCTTGTATGCAAGGGTTACATTGAGACTGTGATGCACACTGCAATGTCATGCTGCCTTTACTGCAAGTCGTGACAGCCTTTGTAACTTGCAAATAAGATAAGACAGTTGCAAGAAATCCATCAGGCCTGGATTGCTCATGGCTGCAGTAAATTCAGTCTGATTTATTTCATTACCTGCTACAATGAGATCTTTGGCCATACATTGTGCAGTTACAGGCACTTGGAGGAGTTTACTATTTCATCAATGCCAGAAAGCTGATTCACATTGGTGTAGATTTGAGGCCTGCGCCATGTTGTCATTTTCCCAACTCTTGTCAAAAATGGACAGGCTAGGGCAGGAACACCTAAACCCATCCAATTTACTAAAACTCATGCCAGAAAACTGATGTGAAATATAACTGGAAATCTAAGTCTGCCCCTGACTAGTACAGATTTATTTTCTGGTATATGGGACCTCCGAAGTCTCTAATAATTGTGGTGTCACTATAGATGGAGCACAAAATAAGACTGGCAAATTAGGCACCCATCTTAATAAACTCTACCCCCCTATTGTGTAGCCTTAGCATTAAAGTGGGGATATGGCATCACTTAATAGGCGGGCATTTGAGCTCTATGACCCACCTAGAATGAAGCGGCCACAGAGCTGATTTCGCATTGCCACCTTCTAGGTTTTCTCAGCACCGCCAACTGGCTGTACAAGGAATTACAGCAAGCCCCATTCACTTGGAAAGGGCCGTGTTGCAAGTCCTTGCACAACCATGAAACCCTGCTGATTTATGATGGAGTCCATGAGGTTTCTGTTGTATTAGACTACAAAAGTAGCAGTGCAAGGAAAAAAAGATGTGAACATAGCCAAAGTGACCGATGCTTTATTTCCCAGTGATCTGAAGCGTCTTGCCCTTTGTTGCCAGAGTTTCTGGTGCCTAAATCGCAGTGAGTGGCCACAAAATGATGAGTGTGCCAACCTGTGGCAGAAACAGCGTACCAACTGAGCTCCATGGCAAAAATATCAGAATTCTCTGCCCTGTGAACAGATCCTTACTACACTGTCTACCAATAAGTATTTGGACACCCATGCAAATGAAGATATCTGCGGTGTCATGTCTTCCGCCGTTAAATATTGTGTAGGAAAAGCATTCGTATTAGTCGCATGCAAGATGCCACGAAGTGCAGAGATGTCCAATTTCGAGAAAGGCTAATTGTGGGGTACCACAGAAATGGTCGATCCTTAAGGGACATACAGGTAACAAGCGAACTGAATTACCAAAAATCGACAGTGGCCTATGTGATTACAAAACGGAAGGTGAACGGTGAATGTGAGAATGTGCCCAGAGTCAGCAGACCCCCGAAACTGGGAGATAGAGATCGGCGAGTGCTGGACAGAGAAACTGCACCCAACCGATGGCTCACATACAGCAGGAGTTTCACCAGGCATCCGGGAGTATTGTGTCCATCAATACCATCCATAAGGAAGCATCTGCTGACTCTACCAACTATTGGATAGGAATAAATATTGTTTTTCTATTCTACCGCAGGTGTCCAAATACTTATTGGTAGACGGTGTAGCAGGAGAAAAGGCGGCAGAATAACAGGACAGCTCGGAATTCCCACCCACTACCTGACACATATGTAGGCTCTGTACTCACCCCCGCTGGATCCGGAATAGTGACCCCCATAGAGCTGCAAGAAAAACAGAAGATTCTAACATACCGACAAGAAAATAATAGTCACTGTGGGGGAAAGAATTTTTCTGGACGACTAGATTTATTAGCATCTATTGCCACCTGTTCTGCGTCATCGGGGGGAAAATGAATCAGTCCTAGTGATCATTATAACCAGTCAACACATCCCACCCAGTTATTCTCCGGGATAAGCGGCACTAGAAGGCTCTGATGGCCGCTTATTCTCCCCCACCTAATGGTTACCACTCCTGACATGTCTGTTTTAGTAAATACTTGGATGCCCCATGAAACAACTATGCTGAGGCATCATTTCTTATATCTCTTTGATGCTCCTCTGTTATTCCTCCAGGAAATATATGAATATACTAAAGGAGATGTCCAGGTTTTATAGTTGTTGACCTACCCTTAGATTAGTTAGAATAGTTCATAAATTAAAGGGGTTGTCCAGGCTGAAGCTATTTATGGCCCATCAGTAGGATATGCCATAAATATCTGATCAGTAGGGGGCCCAAGAGCCACCCTGCACCTATCAGCTGTATAGCGCCTCTTTCGCTACCCGTCCTATGCATTATACAGGGCAGGAAGCTCCCGGGCGATGTCACTGCAGCTCATAACTCATTGAAGTATGTTGTGTATGGGATGAGTGCCAGAAGCAGCTCCGAACAGCAAATCTCCCTGCACCCCAATGTGTAAATAGGCCATACACACCTTAAGCCCAGGCAACCCTATTAAAGATTGGGTGGGGTGACACTCAGGCCCCTGGCTGATCAGCTGTTTAAAGGGACTGAAGTGTTCAGGTAAGCCTCTTCTCTACTAACCATGCACAGTGTTGTACATTTGTATAGTAGCTATGCTTGGTTTTGTAGCTCAGCTCTATTCCCTTGAATGAGACTGAGATCCGATCAGGTCATGTGACATCAGATGGCCTGTGGCACTGAAGCAGTACTCAGAGAGCTGATCGACGGGGTGCTGGGTGTCAGATCCTAAGGATAGGTCATCAAATTAAAAATTCCCAGGAAACCCCTATAATAATAACAACTGGGTGTTACCATTGCCCTTGACAGTACGTCCTACAAGTCAGAGATTGTGAGCACTGACTGGGCAGCATCAGAAGGTGCAGGGACACCCTGGACTGGTAACTCTCAGATGTACTGATATATTTCCAGGAGGAATAACAGAGGAATGGAAAGTGCTAAGAGATGATCCAGAATACAAGTATTTAGTGCAAGAGCCATCCCAGGAGGTGACAGCTCCTCTGTACTGCTCGGCCCCTACACACTGCATGTTTAGTGATGTCAGGGCATGCTGGGACTTGTAGTTCCACTGACCCCTGAATACTATTTATTTATTAGCGGGCCAGTTTCTGTATGTCATGGCTACCCTGCAGGGTCCTGTCACCTCCTCCATGCCGCCCTCATGATGGACATGGCGGCCGCTCAGTACTTCTCATATATCGGTATATCTCCACGTTGTCAGCTCCTGCTCCCCCGTCACACACAGCCGCCCTCACACCCCCTCTCCCGGCTCTGACTTCCTCGCCCTCTCCGCTACTCACCCGCAGATATGGACGCAGCCATCTTGGACAGTCTCTCGCTTTACGACACGCTGGCTGTCAGTGCTCACATGGGAACCGGTTCTTTACGACAGTGGGATCGTGAACTGCTGCAGCGTGCTAGGGGGAAGACTGAGCTGGAGCAGGTAAGAGGGAATTACATGATGTGTGAGGGGTATATACTGTATATATCACCTGTATAAAGGATATAGTATCTACATACTGGGTATAACATCTATGCACTGGATATAACACCTACACGCTGTATATAATATCTACACACTGCATATTATATGCACATACTGTATACAACACCTACACACTATATATGATATCAACATACTGTATATAAAACCTACATACTGTATATAACATCTGTACACTGTAGTTAAGATCTACACACTGTATATGTATATCAGCATGCTGCATATAACAGCTACTCATTGTATATTATATGTATACACGGTATATAACATCTATACATTGTATATAAGACTTATATACAGTATATATCAACATAGTGTATATAGTACCTGCACACTGTACATTATAACAGTCACACATTGTATATTATATGTACACGCTGTGTATAACATCTATACACAGTATATAACTTCTACACTGTATATTATATGTACACGCTGTATATAGCATCTGTACACTGTATATTATATCTACATACTGTATATAACAATTGTATATTGTATGTACACATTCTATATAACATCTACATTGTATATACGACCTACACACTGTATGCTATACATACAATCTGTATATAACATCTATACACTTTGTATAACATCTGAACAGTGTATGAGCATACTGTATATAACAATTGTATATGATTTAAATGTACTAGATATGACACCTACACATTGTATATAATATCAGTACATTGTATGTAACACCTGCACACTGTATATAAGACATACATACCATATGTGATATGTACACTCTGTATATAACATCTATAGATTGTATATAATAATTTCACATTGTGTATAACATCTCTATAATAGCTATACACTGTATTTCAACTAGTCAACTTCTATAACATAGCTACACTGTGTATAATAGCTGAATTTAGAAGCTACACACTGTATATAACACCCATGCCCTATGTATAACACCTATACCCTCTGTGTAATACATATACATTACCTTGTATATAATATGTCCATACTGTATATAATACCTTACCACTGGTGTATACGGGGTATAGCTGTTCAGTCAGGTGTATAGATGAGGAGACCATCATGTTATAGCAGTTATTTCGGCAGGCTGGTAAATGTGCCCCTTTGAGTTAAGGGTTCCTGTCTCCTCACAACAGTGCCCAGACTCCTGGTGAGGCCCCTGCCACCCTTTACTTGATGGTTTGGTAGGCGAGGTCATTGCTCACTGATGGTTCCTCTTACTGGCTAATGGGAGATCTAGATACACTGGAGCGCTCACCTTAGTTGACTTATTCCCTAGAAGTCCCCATTACATGTACCTGACACTTATTATATTCTATGTTCTGACTCCATAGGTGACACAAGGATGGGTGACCCAGACCGGATGCTCAGTGCATCCCCTAACTGGTACTGCAGTCGTTCCAGTGATGCAGCGGGGGGGCTTTTTGGCTTTGCTGCTCGTAATTCAGTCTACCTGCTACGTATCAGCCCCCAGGAGCCGGGATTCTACGGTAAGTATCTGTACAGCACAGGGGAGATACTATGAATGTTTAGCTGGGGTGAACCTATGAGAAGATATTGGGGATTTCTTAAAGGGAGTCTGTCACCCACCAGAACTCAATATATGAACCTAGCCCTGCAGATAGATAGGTTAGTGTCATCTGAATCCTGTGATGTTTTCCACTTGTGAATCATTGTCTCTATCTCTGAGATGTCAATATGTACATAAGCTCTTTGGAGCCGTGAAGGCATTGCCGCTTACTCTTTGGAGCAATGGCAATGCTCTTGTTGCGCCAAAGAGCTCATGTGCATATTGACCTCTCAGAGATAGAGACAATGATTTACAAGCGGAAAACATCACAGGTTTAGGTGACCCTAACCTATCTATCTGCAGGGCTGGGTTCATATGCTGTGTTCTGGTGACCCTAACCTATATAGCTGCATATTGTTATACACAGCGATTTTGCAACAACAGGGTAAGTGATTCACAAAGGGAAAACACCATTTGATTCAGGTGTCCCTAACACAGGCCTAACTCTAGGTTTGTGCGGGCCCTTGGGCAAAAGAGCCTCTGTGGGCCTCTTTTGGAGCAACTCATGCGCACTGCAGCAAAAAATAAAACAAACGACTGAACTTGAGTGTTTCTTGCTGAGACAGACCTACTGGAGTGGATTGTAATACAGGCTATTCCATATAAGTAGAACCTGTTCAGATATCGAAAAATAAAGAGGAATTTGAGGCGGATATCTGTCTCAGACACCTCTTTACATTCTTCCCCTGGCTCATGGTGCAGAGCATCTGTATTCTTTTGCGGCTTTCCACTGCTGGTTAGGACCGAATGAATGAGTCTAACCAGTGGGAAGTCTCATGCTGCGGCCTTCGAATTAGCGGCAGAATCTACGGCAAGATCCAGCAGGGCCCTTTTTTTTTCTTCTGTTGTTCAGCAACGTGATATGAGGTACACGGGGCCCCTTGAGGGTTGAAGGGGAAGCGAGGACAGCCATGGGCAGGAGCGGGGATCAGTAAATAAATAGGGTTCGTTACCTGCTGCGATTACTTTAATTTGAAAAAAACAAATCCACAGTCAGCTAATGTCAGCCCTGCCCTGAAATCAATGGGAGCCAGTCAGTCCTTTTTTCCCAGGAGCCGTTTGTTCCGACTCCCGGAAAAAAGAACGGACATACTCATTCCTCAGGCGGAGTCGCCTTCCGAATCCGCCTGAAGACACTCCCGAGTAGGCCCATTCATTTGGGCCTAATCCGGAGCAGAGTATGCGACTAGATGCCGGTGCACTGCATTGGCATCCAGTCGCAGCTACCGTATTTTGGACCAAAAACCCCCATGTGAACCCGGCCTTAACTAGTAATTCCCTAATGTAGTTATTATTCCTTTAAAGGGGATCTCTATATTCTTGATTTTTTATTTATTTTTTTTGCCAAAATCATTGAATGGTATAAAATACTTAGACATTGCCATTCTGGAGCCGACTTATATGATACATATATTGCATATGATGAGTGATACATATATTTAGGTTTTTCTATTTCTCTTCCAGGGGAGCTGGTTGGACATACAGAAAGGGTGTCTGGTTTTGCCTTCTCGCACTGCTCTGGTCAGTCTCACCTCTGTGCCAGCAGCTCTGACGATGGCTCTGTAAAAGTATGGGACACCCAGACGAAGAGTCTAGTCACAGAACACAAGCTTCATCGCGTAAGATCACTAGTCTGTACAAGTGTCTATATAGAGGATGCAGATCAATGATAGAATGAAAGATGAATGTATAAAAATGGCTGATCACAAAACATCACAATGGAAAGAGGGTATCAGATTGGATAAAGTGGGAGGATAGGACACAGAGGAAAGTGGAGGATGGTTGATAGGGGTCCTTTAATAATGGCCAAATATATGTATAAGTGTATATAGAAAGTAATGATCCAGATTGGATGTTTCAAGGGGTTCAAGCATGTAAGAAATAACCATGGGTGTCTCATAACCATGTTAGGACCACACAATGTCCCTGTATTAAGGGGAGATCCCAACCTTGAACATTCATGGCATAGCCACAAGTTCTAGACTGTTTTGAAATCCCATTGAAGCGAATAGAGAGAGCCATGTACAACCCCCTATTCATTCATTCTTCATTTGTGCCATGGATGTTGCAGTGGTCCTTGTAACCATGTAGGTCAGGGATGCCTTTCTCGACAAGGAAAGGGCTCATCTCTGGGAGACAGTTATGGTATATCCTGTAGATATGCTATAAATGTCTAAGATGGAAATGTCCCTTTAAATGAGTAGTTTTAGTATGGGCTAATAGCATTTCGTAGGAGTATGCCATTGTTGCCCATACAAGTCGATCTCATTTCTTCTGATTATACCAGTTTAGAATTGACTGTACCACTACACAGTACCCATACAATAGTCATATAGCTGTGCCATATAAATGTACCCCTAAAAAATTACACACTTCTCTCCTGCATTTTCCTACCCAGCTCTGTACTCCTCCCACTGCAAGTTACATGTGAGTGGCCAATCACAAACCAGGATGTTTCTTACACTAGGTTCACACCTCTGTTCGGGTTTCCATTCGGAGAGTTTACTTGAGGACCTCTTGAACAGAAACCTAATCTGATTTAAAAGGACTCCATAGACTATGACGAGATCCGTCGGATTTCAATCTGAAATTTGCAGAAATTGCAGAGAGAAAAGCTCTGCTTGCAGGACTTTTGTCTCCGCATTTTTAAAGCAGAATGGGTTACGGAATTCCCCAGTGGAGAGCGGGCACAGGTGTGAACGTAGTCTTACTGCGACAGTCTCTGAGGAAAGACTAAGAAGGTGAAATAATGTGTAATGTGTTGCAATATTGCATGGAACTCATGTCCTGGGCATATGCTTGGGTAAGCAAGAAATGAGCATGCGGCTCCTGAGCCATATTTGGCCACCCTGGATATGAAAGGTGATATATTCTCTAAAGATGTTTGTCTATATTCTGTACATCTTTTCCTACAGAACACTATTTCTGCCCTACACTGGTCTCCCCTGGTAAAGGATCTGCTGGTAACTGGAGATGAGAAGGGCATAGTGGTTTGCTTTTGGTGTAACCGAAATGATGGGCAGCAGTTTTTCCCAGAGCCGAGGACCATCCTCTGTCTGTCCTGTGCACCGCACCAAGAAGATCTAGTGGCCATAGGGTAGGTAGCAGGTTTTTAATTAAGAAGAAACCATTAAAGGGGTTTTCTGAGACCCACAAGTAATGGATACTAATGATCATTGGTAACTGATCAATGGGGTTTAGCACCCAGACCCTGCACTGATCAGTTGTTTTGACTGCCAGGAGTTGTATGCAAGGTTTACTGCCAGAAGCAGCTCTTTGCTTATTCAGGTGAATGGAAGCAAAGCTGCAGTTCCTAGCGATCACCACTATAGTGTACGGAGCAGGAAGCTGTATACATTGTACAGGCATACATTGTAGCAATGGTCTGTTCTGAACTGTATAGGACCTTTCCTTCCAGACATACATTTATTTAGGATGTCTGGCAGCCAAATCTGTTGATCTGCGTGGGGTCCAGATGTTAGATATCCACCAATCCGATTACCTATGGATATGTTGTCACTATCCATTTACTTTTGGGTCTCAACCCCTTTAAGATTGCAGTAGACTAGATAATGCCTGGTAGTTAAAGGGGACCTGTCACCAGGCTGGGGGCCCCTATACCAGCAGCATGTTCTTATGCTCCTGAGATTTATAAACCAAAACCTGGTGACCGTATTCTCGTAGATGGTGTTTTAGAGTTTTTAAGCTTTAATGCCAGAGATATGTCTTCGAGTCTTCTCTGGCCATGTGTGGTGCACCTCTGAAACCAAGATGAAGTGAGGTGTACACTCCTCTGCTATAGAGGTGCACTGTCCATGCACCAGGAGCTGACAGAGAGTCCGGGACCTCCAGGCCAGAAGTTATTCTCTTATTCCACTTCATTATCAGACATTTGTCTCCTCTTTCCTAGATACAAGGACGGTATGATTGTCATCATAGATATCAGCCGTAGAGGAGAAGTCACCCACCGTTTGCGGGGACATGATGAGGAGGTCCATTGCTTGGCATGGTGCCCACATCCCCGAGAGGAAGATCTTTATCAGAAGCTGGAAGAAACACAAGGTATATGAATGACCTCCCATACAAAAAGTATTTATACTGCTATATAGAGGGCGCTATGTAAGCACAATGAAGCTTATCAGGGAAGATGAGGTTTACCGCCTCCTCCTATTCAGAACACGTGCATATTTGATCAGACCTAGCATGCATGTGTATGGGGTCAGGAGGAACAGCTGTTCAGCCAACAGCTATTGATGGTGTGTAGGCTCCTTTAATATTCATTATCCAACAGTACAAGTCTCTGCAGAGATTAGGAAAAATTGGGCTGTGCCTAGTATTGCAGCTTAGTTTTATTGTGATGCCTGTTGTTTGTGTGTGTCCTAGGTGTTAGACCTTCATGTATGATCACAGAGTATGTGGTATAAATGTTAATATGAAGTGGGCGCTACTTTCCTGCGATCTATGAAGTCTCCCTTCATGGCCATACATGAATATTTCAAGCTCACAGTCCAGTGATCCTTTTAAATCTGTTAGTCTCTTTGTTATCAATGCTAAAAAAGAATGGATGATATAGCGATGCATTAGTAATCCAGAAAACTGCACGCTCCTCGCCTCCGCCGTCTCCCAGACCTGTGGGCTTGTTTTGATATGGTTTCTTTGTTGCTTTTCATCAGGAGGAGAACTGAACGCAACCAATGGCGATCTCCTGCCGGAGTCTGAGAATAAGGGCTGTTACCTGGCCTCAGGCAGCAAAGATCAAACCATCCGGATCTGGAGTTCCTCCACAGGCAAAGGTAGGAGCCCTCCAGCTTTATCCTGTATTGTGCCCTTATTATGGGGGTGAGTACATGCAGCACTTCACTCTATTAATATTGATGCGTAAAAGTTATTTGCAGTTGCACTTCTTTATATCCGGGTATATTTTAGCCTTCGGTGCTGCTGGAAAGGATATTGGGGAGAATATGATAAATATTGGTTCCTCTTAGCTTGTTTTGCACATCATAGTTAAAGGGCTTTTACTAATGACACTTATCTCCTATTCACAACTGTGGTCGGACCTCAGAGATCACCAGGGGTCCCCAAGTGATAAGAATGGAGCGGTGGTGCACAAGCTCGGCCTCTATCCTGTAGGAAAATGCCTTTAAAGGGGTTTCCTGGGAGATTGATATTAATGGCCTATCCTTAGGATAAGTCGTCAATTTTAGAGCAACGGGGGTCCAATACTCAGCACCCCACCCATCAGTTGTTTGAAAAGCCCACTTCCTCTTCACAGGCCAGTGATGTCACATTCATTGGTCACTTGGCCTGTTTGCAGCTTAGTCCCATTCAAGTGAATTCTCTTGCGGCCTTTTCAAGCAGCTGATCGAGGGGGGGTGTGGCGGTTCCGTTGCCTCTGCTAAACAGGTATTGATGACCTATCCTAAGGCTGCCTTCACAGAAGGATTTGGTCCATGTGAAATGGATCAGATGTCGGCCACATTTCCCAGACTGAACAGGGATTCCTATGATCATAGATGACTATATTGGTAGGTGTTTGTGTCCGGGTTCAGTGTTTGGTTTGGGCAAAATGTCCAACATCCATTCCCTATCTCAGGGAATGAGTCCAGCCTTAGTATCTGTCATTATTATGAAAGTGTTAGACAACCCCCTTTATTTTGTAACTTTTTTTGTTTAGGTATTATGACCCTGAAGTTGCCATATCTGAAGAGGCGGGGAGGAGGAACGGATCCTATGGTAAAGGAGCGCTTATGGTTGACCGTCCATTGGCCGCATGGGCACCCTACCCAGATACTCTCCAGCTGCTTTGGGTTAGTAATTAAAAAAGCCTTCTACATAACCACTGTCAGAACATGATGTTGCACAGTATAGGTGATAAGTATCTGATCATTGCTAGTCTGACCACTGGGACCCTCTGCAGTCACTAGATTACTGTTTCCATGTGCCCTATTTCAGTGGCACAGTAGTCCACATGTGTCCTGCCACTACAGTCAGAGTCTATAGGAGTGCTAGAGATAGTCCAGCACTGTTTTTTGGGATCTCCTTCAGTAAATGGAGGGGATGGTCACATGTTTAATAACGACTCAATTCCCACAAAGGACTCGTGAGTTTGGAGAGCCTTGTGATCATAGATTGATCACTTATCCTGTGCATAGGTGATAAACATTGTTTATGGCAAAATCGCTTTAAACTTAAAGGGTATGTGGAAGAATTAGCAGACCCCCTACTTTTAAGGATCTGGCTTATCTCTTCTAACAGTACAAGCTTTTTGTGAGCCCAATTTGTGGTGACTTCGGCTTGGTCCAGATGACTTATGATCGTATGTAATATATGTACAAGATAACTCCTGCGCTGTTCCAGCTCTGTCGCCTACACAGGCGATATGTCATGCTTATTGGCCTCAGTGCTGGGGCCCCAGCAATGCTCATGTATGACACGTCAGCACATGTAAACAAAACGTATACCTATAACCGAGATGTTTGTAGTGAAGGAACTACAGGGACCGTAATTGATATGAAGATATTTTTTGTGAACCATGTAACACTATCTTATATTGTCTTTGCAGGGGTGAGCTGCTTCTTTGGGAACTAACTCGGAGTGGAAAGCAGAAATGGACCCTTTTGGGCTCCTCAGAGCAGAACCATTCCCGTATTGTGTTTAACCTTTGTTCCCTAGTCACAGAGGAAGGGAAGGAGCTCCTGCTGTCTACATCTATGGATCGGGATGTGAGTACTGTTCTTACGGAGATGAAGGGGTTATTCCCATCTTGTAAATTGATGTATATTTCTAGAATAAGTGGGTGATTCAGAGAATGAATAAATGTAGAGCTGCATGTTGATGTGCACGGATACTGGTGTATACTACATCTATAGCTGGGGTTAGCAAGTAGTATGTCATACGTGTGCTAAGACTGGCACACTAGTCATAACATCCCTGCACAGAAGCTTATGTCCTCTTCCTGTGCCCTATACAAAGTTTAATGCTCCTTAGTGCCCCTATATGCAGTATTATGCCACAGTATGATGCCCTATTTGTAGCTCCCTACCCCCACAGATTATGACGCCTATTAGTGCCCTTCACATACTTTATTGCCCGGTTACCGCTCTGCTCCCATTCTCTCAGCCTTCAGCATCTGTATGTACTGATCTCATCTATAACTTGGCAGAGGTAGAGGTCCATGTGACTGCACTCCCATTCCTCTGTAGTAGCACCCTGCTCTGCAGACTAATGGAGGAGGCTGAGTGACATGTACAGTCACATGGTCTTCCACCATCAGTTAAGGTCCGACTAGATTGGTACAATCAGATGCCGCAGGGTAACAGAATGGAGGAGGAAAGGTAAATGGTAATAAAACAGACGTGGCTTCTGTATGGGGCACGTCACTCACCCTCCTAGAGTAGTAGCACACCTCTACAAACTAGTGGAGGAGGCAAGTGATGTGTACAGTCACATAGTCCTCAAACCATTGCCAATTTATGGATGAGTTCAGTATGTGCAGACGCCGGAGGCTGATATAATAGAGCTGGACCGATCATCGGTAATGCACATGACCAAGAGGTGGAAAATATTGTGTGGGACATTAAACTATGTGGGGGCCACTAATAGGCTTTATACTTTGTGGGGGCACAAATTGGGTATCATACTTTGTGGAGAACTTATTTTGGAGCATTATACTGTGTATAGGGCACAATAAGGAGCATAATACTGTATATAGAAGTCCTGACGTTATAGTTCTCTGTTGAGTTAGAATTTTTTTTTTTTTTTACCTGTGTTGGAAGCGTCTATCCATCTAATGCACATATGAACACAGATTGGGCTAGGTTCACACACATATAATACTGACGGAATCTACTCTCTGTAATACAGCTGCAAGTCCTGTTATATCAACTTTTATGTGGGGTTGGATGACATAAGGTATTGTGCGGCACACTGAGTACTTTGTCTTTGATTTTTATTATCTAAATCAACTTGCCGTAGAAAAAATATTGCCCACTCCTGGTCTATAGGGTGTCTATACTGTTACGTTGATGCTGACTTCTGTGTGTAGGTGAAATGTTGGGACTTGGGCTCCCTCTCTTGCTGTTGGTCATTGAGCTCTCTCGGAGGCTTTGTCTACAGCCTGGCCTTTTCACCGGTGGCATCCGGATGTCTGGCCGTCGGAGTGGGTGACAGCATGATTCGTGTGTGGAACTCTATATCTGTAGTAAATGCGTACGACGTGAAGACACTGTGGCAAGGCATCAGATCTAAAGTGACCGCAGTAAGTACATTCAGATCTCCAGGATAATGGGTGGGTACACCTTAGGAAAGATCATATGCCTCTTGAAATCCACCTGTTTGCATACTTATCTCTGCCAAGTACTTGATCTCAGTCTTTACTGAGAACTAGGCCTTTAACCCCTTCCCGACATGTGCCGTAATAGTACGGCGCATGTCGGGTCTGTAACTATGGCGACCGCCCGGGAGCCGGGCGGCCGCCATAGCCGCCGGGTGTCTACTGCTTTAAGCAGTAGACAACCGGCTCTAATGCCTCCGATCGGTCCCTGGACCCAGTTCCCTGGCCGGCGCATGGGCGCCGCCATTTTGCCCAGGATCGCCGGCTCCTGGAGCATGCTCCAGGGCCGACCCCCCGTTGCCATGACAGCCGGGAGCCTGAACAAGGCTCCCAGGCTTGTCTGCAAATCCTCTCTTTTGCAGGCTGGTGTATGCAGCCTGCAAAAGAAAGGATGATTTTTTGCAATGTATTACAATGCATTAGCATTGTAATGCATTGCATTAGTGATTAGACCCCCTGGGGTTCAACACCCCTAGGGGGTCTAATAAATGCAAAAAAATAAAAATAAAAAAAAAAGTAAAAAAAATATATAAAAAGTATTAAAAGTTCAAATCACCCCCCTTTCCCTAGAACACATATAAAAGTAGTTAAAAACTGTGAAACATATACATGTTAGGTATCCCCGCGTCCGAAATCGCCCGCTGTACAAATCTATAAAAATATTTTTCCTGTTCGGTAAACGCCGTAGCGGGAAAAATAGTCGAAAGTGCCAAACCGCCGTTTTTTCACTGTTTTGATTCTGATAAAAATTTGAATAAAAAGTGATCAAAGCAATAATATTTCCCGAAAATCGCAGAACTAAAAAGTACACCCGGCCCCGCAAAAAAAGACGCCCTATGCATCCCCGTACACTTACGTATAAAAAAGTTACGGCCGTCGGAATATGGCGACTTTTAGAAAAAAAATTTTTTAACACAGTTTTGGAATTTTTTTTAGGGGTCAAAATGTAAATAAAACCATATAAATTTGGTATCCCTGGAACCGTACCGAAACACAGAATATAGGGGACATGTCATTTTGGCTGCACAGTGAACGCCGTAAAACCAAAGCCCGTAAGAAAGTCGCAGAAATGCATTTTTTCTTCAAATCCACCCCATTCTGAATTTTTTTCTTGCTTCCCAGTACATTATATAGAATAATTAATGGTAGCATCATGAAGAAAAATTTGTCCCGCAAAAATTAAGACCTCATATGACTCTGGGAGCGGAGAAATAAAAAAGTTATGGGGTTTAGAAGGAGGGGAGTCAAAAACGAAAATCAAAAAATGCCATCGGCGGGAAGGGGTTAATTCAGAGCATTGGTGAGCTGTCTTATCCACCAACAATATGGAAACTGGAGGATAGGGTCGTGCTAACTGAGCAGAACTATAGTCCTTACACAGGGAGGTTCTCCCATTTCTTTTGATGCCCCATGGATTTTGCTTCTTTCTCACTTTTGCTCTTCGCAGCTCTCTTGGCATCCGACTAAGGAGGGAAGTTTGGCCTTTGGTACAGATGATGGAAAAGTTGGGATTTATGATGTCTTTTCTTCCAAGTAAGTCACATGAATAATTCTGTATTCTAATTGTGGTGTATCTTGTGTGTATACAGGTGTAGCAGAGTTAACTCCAACGTCTACAATTGGTTAAACTGCTGCAGTGTGATACCTTATCATAGAATACAAAAAAAAATAAAAAAAATTCCTTTTATTACTGAATTTTTCTGTAGTGAGATATTAACCTTCAACAAGTCAGTGCTACAAGGACTTCAGCTCGTGATATTTTTTTTTTCTGTTTGTTTTGCAGACCTCCTCAGATTTCTAGTACTTACCACAAAAAGACTGTATATTCTATGTCCTGGGGTCCTCCATTACCCCCATTCTCTTTTGGTAAGGTTCTGGTTTTATAAATTGTATTACAGAGTATAGTCTGTAGGCATTATGGTGTGTGTATAGAGAGAGAGATATATAGAGAGGAATATAGCTATAGGAGAGAGAGTGAGTGAGTTAGATATAGAGAGTAATATAGATGGATATAGAGAAATACAGAAAATATAAAAAAGTAAAATAGAGAGAGAGAAAAATATTTATGTATGTTTACACACAGTATATAAAATATAGAATCATGCATTGCTGGGAAACAATACTAGTGAACAGACTGCGAATAACACAAACTATATAAATAGTAGATTTCTATCTGTCATAATGGTACTTTTCTCTGCATTTCCACCAGGTGCTGAAGGGGACCGGCCTCCATTCACACTGTATAGTTGTGGTGGAGAGGGGCTTATTTTTCAGCACAACCCTTGGAAGCTGAGCATGGAGGCCCAAGATATTAACAAGCTTATCCGTGATACAAATGACATTAAAGTACGTGAGTCTCTCTATGCCCCATTGAGACCTTCAGATAGGATCCAGTGTGCAATAGATGTGAACATCACATACAACTTAAAGTGACCGTACATTTTACAGTAAAGAGGATCTGTCGCCTCTCCTGACATGTGTGTTTAGTAAATAATTGTATCCCCCATGAAATAAAACCACAGAATACAATATAAAATGATCACACTCACCCACAAATCCATCCATAGTGCTGCACCTCCCTACAGCTCATCACTGTCTGCCACCCTAACCATTCTCTCCGTTCTGACAATGACATTAGACTTGCATCCTCTGTTATCTGAACATCCCACTGCGGACTCCAAGACTTCTTGAGCTGCACCGGTGCTCTAGAATGCTTTACCCCAAACAATTAGATTAATACTGAACTACAGCAGGTTCTAAACTGCCCTAAAGTCACATCAGTTTAGGCAGGCTTACCACATGACCTCACCACATTGTTCTCCACATACTACACTTGCATGTCTTATCACAAGAATTGGGAATTGAAAATGAAAATGGTTGTGAACTTGCGGAATTCTCATGTTGTTTTATTAAAAGGGTATTTCTGGGTTATGTAGAGGCAGAACGAAAGCAAAAAAATGGCGGTCTAATGTCTATAGCCAATGTCTATGGTTCTCCCTGTAGAGTGACATGGTAGGCCAGGTGCTGCATGTAACATTCATATTGGATACTTATAGCAGGGTTTGCGTCTAGGTCTTGTATACAGGGATTTGAGCTACTTTGTGAATTAATTGTTAATGAATGTTTTTTTCAGCACAAGTTACCCACACATACAGAGCTGAGCTGGAAACCAGACTGCCAACATTTAGCTATTGGTAATGAAGATGGGTATGTAATCTCTTCTGTAATATATCTTGGCTGCTATATAGATGTGATAGTAAAGGGCTATTTTAGCCTCGTATCACTCGGATATGCCATCACATTACGATCTTGGGGGACCGATCCTGAGACTGATGGCGGCCCTATGGCCCATTCACTTCTTTCCCCTGCACATTGGTGCTATCTAGCTGGGCACTCTGTACAGGAAAAGAAATTCACACGCTGCTGTACAGAATCTGCACAACAAGCCCCTTCAATCTCAGGATTGATGGGGGGAGGGTCCCAGAGATCAGAGCCCTCTCACCATGGCATATCCTAGAAATATGAGATAGGAATAACCCTTTAATAACAAAAATAATTGCTGCAGCACCTCTGGAGTCATAACAGTGTGAACTACATCAATGGATGTCCTTATATTGTCACAGGAGTATTGAAATCTTCCGCGCCCCTCATCTTGAGCTGATCTGCACTATCCAACAACATCATAAAATTGTCAATGCTCTTCGCTGGCACCATGATCACTGTGAGGATCCCGACCTGAGCTTCCTCCTTGCATCCGGATCCAATAACGCTGTTATCTATGTACATAACCTCAAGGGGGCGCTAGGTGAGGTTCGACTTATTAAGGGGGCGTTCACACTTACGCCCCTGTCTGCTCTTTGGGTTTCCATCCCGATCCCTGGAAAAACTGCATAAGGGACGGCTTACCAGCAGTCAGTTTAAAAACCCTTTCATTTGAATGGGTTTTAAAGCAAATTGCCAGTGTCCATATGCAGCCTCTCCACGGTGAAACCGGTTTTGTTTTTTTTTTCCACAAGTCCTGCATGTCCAACTTTGTGTCCATGCAAAAAAAAAACGTTCAAAGTAATGGGTTTTTAAACTGACCGCCGGCAAGCTGTCTCCTATGCCGTCCAGGGATTGGGATGGAAACCCAAAGGCCAGACAGCAGACGCTAGTGTGAACGCCACATTACAATGTTATGTTGCCATGCATATGTTTTCCTGAATTTGCAGCTGTGTTTTCTTTTGTCACTACAGAGAACTCTGCCGAAGTCCCGGTCACCATAACAGATCCGTTCCGTACCTTGTCTGGGCACACTGCTAAGATTACGAGTCTGTCTTGGAGTCCTCATCATGATGCTAGGCTGGTATCTGCCAGTTATGATGGCACCTCTCAAGTAAGATGAATATGATGGAGGATCATTGTTGATATTCCTGTTGGTGTTTTTGCGGGTACCCCACTGGCCCTCTGTGTGCAGGAACATGATGACCATTTTGACGACACATCTCCTGACTGCAGCAAGAAATTGCGCGAGCAGTGGTGACGGCACTATAGGCGCCAAATAAGGTGGCCACTGTGACCACGTGACATGTCATAAACAACAAAGCCCCCTTTTTTTCTCCTCACCTTATGCCTGGGTGTATCCTATAGTCCAAAAATATGGTAATTGTTAAACTCATTGCACAGGTTTGCATGTGACGATATAGTCCTGTAAGGTTAGCTAACTAGACCTTCTGTAAACAGACCCCGTTCTGACACATCAGATACATCAGTAAGTAACAGGTTCTTAACACGCCTCAAATAATTCCTGGGCTCTGTATTTATCTGATGTAGCCTTAAAGGGGCTCTATCAGCAAAATCATGCTGCTAGAGCCCCACATATGCGTGCATAGCCTTTAAAAAGGCTATTCAGGCACCGTAAAAGTTAAATTAAACTACCCCCCCGTTTTAAAATAATAACTTAGAAAAGAATCTTCTCTACTTACGGAACGTGCACCCTGGGCGGGCCCTGGGCGGGCATTCAGGGTGCGCCGTCTTCTTCTTCCCCGCCTCTTCTTCCTCTGTCGTCTTCGGTCCCGTCCTCCTCCGGCGCTTGCTCGCGGACACTGATAAAAAAAAAAACAGCCCGGGCGCATGCGCAGTAGCACGCGGCTTCTACTACGGCTACTGCGCATGCGCCCGGGCTATTTTTTTTTTATCAGTGTCCGCGAGCAATATTGCTCATGATTTTTTTTTTGTTCTGTTCTTCTCTTTTAAGATGACTGGTACAATATTATATCAATTTCTGAGTTTTTCACTTTCACAATTTTCATGAATCTGCTGGATGCTGTAAGTGCTAGAAATCAATGGCTATTGGAAGTCCTCAGGTAGTAAACCGCTTCTTGTGCGGTTATTGTTTGCACCAACAATGTCATACCAGGGACAATAGCTGATGCACAGCTCATCTACTCCCCCTTCCTGCACAGTGATCTCTATGGAGGCCACAGAGCTTTCCCACAACACTCTACCATAGTAAAATTATATATATCTGGTTTAAATATGAATAAAAATTAGGTGATATGTTAAAGGTTTTTACAGGCTAAAATTATTGTTAACCTGTCCTACAGATCAGTGAGGGTCTGGCACCTGGGACCCTTACTGATCAGTTGTTCTTAGCAGCTCATATACAGAGAATGGAGCAGACAGCACTGTTCTTTGTGAAGTGAACAGGCCCGGTACTGCAGTTCAGTTTCCACTCACTTCAATGGGAGATAAGCTGTAGTGACTTGGTTACTTTGTGTAGAAATACAGTACATGGCATATAGTCATGGCCATCTTACTAGAGATGAGCGAATAGATTTTAAAACTCTAGTTTCGAATACCTCGCTCCATAGGAATGGAAGCAGCCAGCGCGCGGCCGTTGCTTAACCCCTTGGTGTTCGGCCGCTTCCATTCATTCCTATGGAAGCGAGGTAATCGAAACTATAGTTTCGAATACTATTCGCTCAAATCTACATCTTTAGAGTTATCCATGCTATTTTTTTTTTTTCTTACCAGGTTTGGGACGTACTACAAGAAGAACCAATCAGTAACTATCGGGGACACAAGGGGCGATTGCTCTGCGTCCAGTGGTCTCCTGTAGAGGCTGACCAGGTATGGACAGGGGCAGATGACTTCTGTTTACACAACTGGTCCATATCAAAGCAGGAGCACAGTCGACCTCCCAAAGGTCAGTTTAATTATTTTAGGCTCATATTAAAGAGTCATTTTTAAGCAGAACTCATGTAACACCTTCCCTCCCCCCATCCCCCCCCCCCCACACACACACACACTCATACACACACTACATTTTCTTTGTTCCAGGAAAAAAGTCTGTTGACCTGGAGAAGAAACGTTCTTTGCAAGTCAAAAATAAGGCCAAGAAAAAGAAGAAGATAGACAACATCACTCAGGAACTTGGAGGAGAAGTGGTGAGCAGGGAGCAAGAAAGCCCTCTTACCCCGACACATAATGGAACATCTGATCAAGAAGAGGATCAGGCCTCGTCTGAGATCATTCCTGAGAAGACAGTGCTGCAGGAAGGTATTCTATGTCTATGTAAATTTTGGGTCTAGTCATTGGGCCATCAGTGTCAGTGCAGTCAAAAAGTTTAGTGGTTTCCAATGGCACTTTTTAAGGGGTATCCCAGCTAGAAAAATGTATCAACTATCCACCAGAAATGTGATATTGGTTTGTGTCCAGCTTCTGGGAGCAGCAGTGTGAGTATAATAGAGTCAGTGTGGAGGATAAAAGCCCAAGGTTCCCTGTTTTCAAGATCAGTGGGGGTCCCTACAGTCACATCATTCATGATCTCCTATCTAAATATGTGCTAACCTGAAAAATCTATAATCTAGATTGTGGTGGGCAATGCATGCACATCCATTGTTGTTGGTAACATGTTGTATTACACAGTGACCACTCAATTTAGTGCACTCACAAAGAGTCAGTGAGTAAACTCGTGACTTATCCGCTCCTATGGTACATATAGGCAAAGACATGCGAGACCCAAGAAAAATCTGTGCTTGCTGTTAGGGAATGGAAACATCTGTATTTCCATCAACATATGGTGTATATATATAATCTTGTATAAGCTAAACAGTCTGTACTTTAGACTTCTCTTTATAACATCGTAGCAAACCCTCAAACGTATTAGATCTGTAGTTCGCCTCAGGCGGCGAAAGGGGCAGGTTCGCCCCTGCTTACACATAGACCATGTTTCTGGGGAGGAATATGGTTGTGTGTGTGAAGTCTTAGTGACTTGTCCTGGGTATATAGGTCATCACTAACTGGACAGTCCCAAACACTTGGCCATTTATTCATACATTTCTAGGAGAAATAACAGAGGAACGACACAACACTTATATATAAAGATGCTCCAGACTTATTACTTCATGGATCGTGTACTTGTACTATAAAAGACATGTCAAGGGAGATAACCCCCTTTATATTAGAAAACTGGCCATTGTCGCTCATAGTAACCAATCAGAGCTCAGCTTCTATTTTTTCATTCTGCTGTGGAAAAAGAAAGCTACAGTGTGATTGGTTGCTATGGGCAATGAGGCCTAAAGTGTATTAGAAAGTTGAACAAACTTTATTGAAATGTGGACAATCCCAATATAGAGAAATCCTGAGAATTCTAACCAGCCTGTGTAGCCGAGAACAAGTCTTAAGAATACGATTTTATCTCCTTTTAACATTTCTTACACTTCTGCTGCCATATAAATAATTTAGGGAATGAAGAAATAAAGTTTGTATAGTCTGTGAGCTGTCAATGTACGGCCAAGACCTCTGCAATGATTCCTGCTCCATAAATGATGCATACGTATGAATAATTCATCTCCGTACCAGAGGTTCCCCCGACCCCCTGACCCCCCACTTGTTACTGCAGGCACGTCTCCAGTGTGAGGGTTACATCGGGTCTTCCCTCCATCTTGTCTTATTATCGAGGGACCTGTGTATATGATGTTACGTGAAACTTTTTAGACTTTTAGTTGCTTTGGGCGTCAAAATAATTAACACAATACGCTGCATTATTTATAGCCAACCAATTAGCTCCTTGGTTTACTGCAGTAAGACTGCTGCAAAACTACAACTCTCAACATGTCCTGACAGTCTGCTGGGAGTTGTAGGGCTGTAAATCTATTGTATACCTATGCTCTCTATCTAAAAGTATGTGAACTTACAGTCTTATGGGCTCAGTGACTTATAATGTGCCATATTCAGTAACCCCCTACTATATCATACATTGCATATATTCTCTCTGTATAATTCTAGCTGTGACAGAATCTCCACCTGTGTCCGATGCTTCACCTCTGCCGAGTATAGAGAAACGCAGTCCAAGCCCATTATTTAAGAGAGCTGCACCCAGGAAGGAGCAATCGAAGGAGAAAGGAGGTTTGTAGTGAATCAATGGTTAAAGGGGTTGTGCCGTTATGGACATTTATTCCTTATCCATAGGACAGGGGATAAGTGCCTGTTCTCTGGGGCCTGAAACAATGGAATGCCAGTGCGATTGTATGACGGGAGCCCCATTCATTACTAGGATAAGGGTCCTGGGATTGGACCCTTATCCTCTATCCTGTGGATCATAGGAGGCTCTCAAATCACACTCAGATGACAGTCTGCTGATCACATGAGCTGATCACAAAAGTTTGTTCATTCGGGTGAATGAGCGCATCATTCACTTTACATTACTATGCCCTGTACTACAGGGCTTAGACATAATAAATTTCTCTGGTGCAGGGCTCTATAGAAAAGCTTTTTAAGATGACTTCCATTATATTTCAATTGAATACGCATTTCCATATCATATCTCCTCTAGATCCCCACAGCCGAAAGAAGAAATCCCGTTCTATACTTCCGATAAGCACCAACAAAGACCATCGCTCTAAAGAAGAGCAACATCGGGATTGTATGAAGCTGGCAGCCATCCTGTGCACCAATGAAGGTGAGGATATCACTCAACGTACCCCCAATAATGACCATGGAAAAGTCAGATGTCTTTTTTCTTTCTTCCTATTAGACTTTTCTCCATTATTTTTGAGTTGACACAGTTTGCATACTTTACAAGAATTTTTGACTAGATACAATAAATTAAAATCGTATTGTTAGTTTATTAGAAATTCACATATAAATGCCATTTATGTGTATGTCCGCCTAATAAGCAGCCACAAACAGAATTGTGAAACCAGCTATTGAGGGAAATATTCTGTAATGCAGGTTGTAGAATTTATATGATGCAAATCGTGTCATAGACCTTGTCCATCTCCTGAGCTCTCATTGTTACTGGTTATTCCACAACCTGGCAGCCATATTGTAGCAGAATACTGACTATCTCCTCCTTTCTTAACAGAATCGGCAGTAGGGATGAGTTCCCTGAATGACCTTTCATCGCATCTTGGCCTCTACAGTGACCGAGCAGTTCTGCATCGTCTCATGGAGGAAGAAGGTGAGCAATGGCTATTTTCTTGACTGTGAGCAATGAAAAGTAAGAAGGGACTAAGGTTAAGTCATAAACATCAAATTATTGGAAAACCCCTTTAAATGAGATTTCCCATCTGGGACATTTACAGCATATTCACAGTATATGCCATAAGTGCCCTACAGCTTTAGGTCTGACCTCTTGGAACTGCATTTTCCTTGAGAATGGAGGTCTCTGACCCTGTGTCTCATGGTTGCAGTGAGAAGAGAGTGAATGCAAAGAGATGGAAATGCACGGTGCACTTTTCACTCATTGCAGCTTTGATTCAGGAACCCGTCACTCTCAAGATAAGTGTGGTTCATAGAGGTGGAACATTTATGGAATATTCTGTGGCTGTCATGAGTGTCCCATTTCGGAAAACCTCTTGCAATATGAATGAGATAGATGCAGTTCACGTCATACAGGCACTAAAGGGCTCAAGTGCTTTAATGAAGTGATCACTGATGCAGGCTATAGGTCATGGGGCAAAAGAGGTGGATCCAAGGACAATTAAAGGTATTTTCTGCAGTCATGAGTCTGTAATGAGATAAATACATTGTATTTAATGAATTCACTTTATGGGTTATTTATTTGACGTCTTACCTGTTTTTACATCAGGAAAAGGTCACCTGGAGAGTGGACACTCAGAGCTCCAACACCAGGTCATGTTATGGAAAGGTGACCTGCAGGGGGCGATACAGCTTGCTGCAGAGCGGGGAGAGCTTACAGACCAGCTTCTTGCTCTTGCACCAATGGGTAAGTATGGCAGATGTATATAGAGTCAGAACTCTCAAACTACAACAATATGGTCATCACTAGGGTGAATTCACTTTTTTTTTTCTTATTTCATTGGGGAAAACGGTCCTGCATTTTTGTTTGACTTTCTGAATAATGGAACTGAAGGCATTGCCTCCTGGTTACACCCCTGCATGAATATCATTCTGTCTTCCTCTTATTTAGCTGGATACAAGGTCTGGGTTTGGGCTGTTGAAGCCTATGTGAAGCAGCTGTGCTTCCAGGAGCAGTATGTAAAGGCCGCCACTCACCTCCTGTCCATTCATAAAGTCTATGAGGCAGTGGAGCTCTTGAAAGGAAACCACTTACACAGGTAAGTGGGTCTTTCTCATATACATCTGTAAGGAAGGCACAAGTCTTCTGAGCTGAAACGTGGCTCATCATGTATTTGGTTTATCTTCCAGAGAAGCCATTGCTGTGGCCAAGTCTCGTCTACAGCCAGATGATCCTGTACTTAGAGATCTATATACCAGCTGGGCCACGATTTTGGAGCAAGATGGTCACTATTCTATGGCAGCTAAGTGGTAAGGCTATGCTAGATGGCACTAGTAAGCAGGTAAAGCACCAGGTGCATCCTGGGTACTGTTAGGGTGACCTGGTCAGATTTTCAGTGATGCAAAATGACCAAATGTAACCAATTATTTACTGCAACATATTGTGCCACCAAGGTATAAAACGTTGTGTGCCCATTCCCTTTCCCTAGAGGGGTTTTTCTGTAACTTATATTTTGGTGACCTTTCCTGCTGATCATCTGTGTGAAGATGCTGTACTGGGATGATATCACATACAATGGTCACATGGTACAGCAGAAACTCTTATAGAAGCACTGATCCCTTTAGCACCGCTCAGAGATTTCTGTTACTGGAAATATGACAGAGCATACTAGATAAAGTGTAATTGATGTGAATGGATTCCTAATAAGAGACATCTCCGAGCAGTGACCAAGTGGTTGATTTCTTATAGAGAACTTTTGTTTCAGTGGCGGTTGAAGTTCCAATGATCAATCTATTGACTAATTCTGCTTCACCTTTTTCAGTTACTTAGGGGCTTCATCCCCATATGATGCAGCTAAAGTCCTGGCCAAAAAGGGGGATCTGTTATCTCTCAGCACCGCAGCTGACCTTGCACTACTCTCAGGAGAGAAGACTTTAGCAGCCTCCTTTGCTCTGCGCTGTGCACAAGAACACATCACTACCAAGAACTGGGTTGGGGCCCAGGCATCTCTGAAGCAGCACCCAACTCTGCTGGTGAGCCACTCACAGACCATTTACATTCTATCATTACTGTCAGTGTAATAAAGGAGACAGAAATAAGATGGTGGCCATGTATAATGCTCCCTTCTCAAAAGCTCCATTTATACAGGGTCCATGAATTACACTACTTGGGCAGGAGGCTGGGGAAGATGAGAAAAATGTCATACTCAGCTGTCCCCGGCGCTCTAGTGTCCCCTGTCACTGTCCGGTCAGTTCCCACTGGTACTTGTGGCAGCGGAAGTATCGACCACACATATGCACCCACCTCTGGGTGTCCACTTTGTCTTTGAAAACCCCTTTAAATCCTTTGTAGTTTTAAGATATGTTGTGATAATAGTAACCTTGTCCTTAACTGGTCTCACTAGCAACAAAGGTTTAGGAGAAATATTGGTAATGTATAGAAATTACCATAGTAACCGGTCCGGTTGCACACTAGATTCTTATTGGCCGTTATGGACACTTTTTTTTTTTTTTTTTTTTAGCTTTTAAGGCCGTAAAGAACTAAACTGAACAATTGTGAATTTGTCTCAAACAAACTAAAACGGCCATCACGACGTGTATTGTTATAAATTATTATACTCCAAGGTGTCTTCAGACCCTGGAGTATAATAGGTGGAGGCCCAAAATATTGATACTCTCCTTCCCTCACCTCTTTGCGGAATCCGGCTCTCTCCTGGTGTTGTCATGTGCCCGAAGTCACCACTGAGGCCTTTGATCGATGGAGTGTCGGATTCCGCAAGGAGTCCCTTGGGCCTTCACCTATTATACTCTTGGGTCTGAGGAGGTCCCCGAGTATAATACAAAAACACTTTTGGTTCTATCCAAACTTGTTTGGCTTGAAACAAATCAGGAACCTGAACAACCCAAATCTAATAAATCTTGGAAGGTTTGCCCATCTCTAGAAAGAACATGGGAATTCTGCTTATGTATATTTGGGTCATTTGCAGGGACACCGGCTGGTTTTCTGTACCAGTGAACTGCTATTTAACCACCTTGAAGACAAGACCCCGGTGGATTGGAAGACACAGGCCACCCCATGTCTTCATAATTGGGTGGGACATGGCAGCGAAGAGCCATTTATAAATAAACTGACCGGCCTCTGGCAGATGGAGTATGGCCTGTCCTCGGAGGAGCAGTACACCGAGGCGTATCAGCAGCTGTCTACATCTGACATGCCACCAACCACAGCCAACACCAACCCCAAGCAGGTAATGGAGCCATTTATGTCTCTTATTCACATTGGTACATTCCTTGCTGTCTGTCTGCGCATTGTCATTTATTAACACTTTCATTGTCCATGGCTGTTTCTTTAACTTATCCTGGTTGGTTTCAATCAAACAGCTTCTTCTCCACGTCGCTCAAGAGGTGGCGCTGTCTGCTCTGAGCTATCTTTCAAAGAACTGGGATAAGATGGTGTCAGCGTTACTCCATGCCATCTCCCGCTGTCATCAGGCAGGGCAGTTCACATTAATGCAAGAAATTTCCCAGCTGCTGCTTCCTAAAGGTAAGTCCTAGAGTATATCCGATCCAGTAAAGAGGTTCTGCAGGGAGGGTTTTCGTATTCGCTTCCTCTGCTTCTATGGCAGATGTACGATGAGTTTTCAGGCTGGCTCAATCCCTGTGGTCAGAACTAAGACCCAGCCCTTGAGTCGCTCTGCCTCCTTCGTCCTCTCCTGTGTACTAGGCAGTTACCTGTAATGTTGAGCTGACTTTACTATTATAATGCTGTATACAGCCAGCCCCTATAGTACAGGTTACTAGTAGTGAACACAGAAGAGGAGGGAGAACTCAGGTCCCGGGTGCTCATTTGGATCACATAACGAAACCTGTGATTCATCCACAATAGAACCTGGGAAAGTGGTTAGATGAATTCTCATTGGATAACTCCTTTAATTAATTCTGGGGGTCGCAAGAACTGGTCCATTCACTTCATCTCTGTCGGGACAGATGGAAATCACCATCCCAAAGAAGTCAATGGAGAGGTGGCAGAGTTCCCTCAGTACCACTCTAGTGACATGGGGCCCAAGTAGTCAGACCTCTAGATCAGATACTTATTCCCTATCCAGTGCCATTAGTGGGAAATTTAACTCTGCAATTGTCACCTGAGCCCCCACAATGCACTGCTCTCTAGCATCAGGAAATTTCTGAAGTTAGCTTCAGACATGAATAAAGAAGAAAACCTAACGTATTAGAAAATGACCAGCAAAATCTATGCAGACTTTCTCTACACTATGTAGCTTTTAACTGTCTGTTCAGTTGTGAACTGTTCCTTTAAAAGAATATCGCATTTGTATTACCTGCGATTGTTACTGCAGCACAGCATGATACAAGATGGCATGAAATATTATATGTCCATATCTGCAGGTTGTGATGAGCTAAGACAAAACCTCAGCCCAGACAACAAACAAAGCTTAGTGGCGTGTGACAGTGTGCAGGCGTTCCTGGCCTATATCCACTTGTATGACATGTGGTGGACCCCGTCAGATGTGAAGATGGAGATCTCGTCTGGAGAAGATGTAGTTGCCTCTGTCCCAGGGGACAAGGATACATCAGAGATTGTTTGTGATTTTGGGGTGTTGCTGTCAGACCTCCATGCCGGTTTCCAGAATGCCCAGCGAGAGATTGCGGATGTTCAGCAGGCTCTTCGGGAGATGATTCAGCAGCATCAGAGGAACCGGCAGATCCAAGACAGCTCTCTAGAGCTAGACCAGGACTCCGACTCCAACCCAACATCCTCACCCGAGAAAGGTCCTGACAGCAAGATGTGAGTAGACTATGAGACGTCCATTATCATTGCTCCTTCTATAAGGTCTTGTGTTTATTGTCATTCTGCTTTCCTAGTCCAAATCCGGTGTCCCTGACAGAACTGATGAAGAAGCTTTCTACAGCGAATCATAAACTGGCTGAATATCCTGAATACTTAAAGGTAAGTGCCACAGCACCAGGACCACTCTACGGGTTCAGTCTTAATAAATAGGATTTAAAGGGGTTTTACAGGACTTGCATATAGATTATTAGGATAGTTCATCAGTGTGTAATCAGTGGAGGTCTGGCACCCAGGACCCCCACAGATCAGATGGTAGAGGAGGCTATAGCGCTATACGTTGAATAGTCACTGTCCTTGGCCAGCCCTGCCAATCTATGCCAGGGATAGGCCAGCAATATATATTCCTGGACCACCCCAAAAAGGGGGTTGCATTAGGACACATCTTACATTATTGGTAGGGGTCCATGCTTCCTTACTTGTGGCTGTGCCTGGTACTGCAGTTTGTGACTGGGCTGGGGAGTGTCATTGATCGCACATTGAATAATTACTCACACTTTATAATATACTAGCAGTTACCCGTGACTTTGTCTGTGGGTTGGCGGTGGCGCTGAACCGCTTATATTTCTTGTCCTCCCATGTCTGCCCCCAGTTTCTTGGCCCCCCCCATCTCTGCCTCCAGTTTCTTTGCCCCCCATCTCAGCCCCCAGTTTCTTGTCCCCCATCTATGCCCCCAGTTTCTTGCCCCCCCCCTTCATCTGCCCCAGTTTCTTGTCCCCCCCCATCTCTGCCCCCAGTTTCTTTTCTCCCCATCTCTGCCCCCAGTTTCTTGTCATCCCCCTCTCTGCCCCCAGTTTCTTGTGTCCCCCCCTTCATCTGCCCCCAGTTTCTTGTCCCCCCATCTCTGCCCCCAGTTTCTTTTCCCCCCATCTCTGCCCCCAGTTTCTTTTCCCCCCATCTCTGCCCCAAGTTTCTTATTCCCCCCATCTCTACCCCCTGTTTCTTGCTCCCTTCATCTGCCCCCAGTTTCTTGTCCCCCCTTTCATTGGCCTCCAGTTTCTTCTCCCTCCCCATCTCCGTCCCCAGTTTCTTGTCCCCCCATGTATGCCCCCAGTTTCTTGTCCCCTCGTCATCTGCCCCGTTTCTTGTCCCCCATCTTCCTCAGTTTCTTGTCCCCTCGTCATCTGCCCCGTTTCTTGTCCCCCATCTTCCTCAGTTTCTTGTCCCCCCATCTCTGCCCCCAGTTTTTTGGCCCTGCATCTCTGCCCCCAGTTTCTTGTCCCCCCTTCATCTGCCCCCAGTTTCTTATTCCCCCCATCTCTGCCCCCAGTTTATTGTCCCCCCTTTCATTGGCCCCCAGTTACTTGTCCCCCCATCTCCGTCCCCAGTTTCTTGTCCCCCATCTCTGCCGCCAGTTTCTAGTCCCCTCATCATCTGCCCCGTTTCTTGTCCCCCATCTCTGCCCCCAGTTTCTTGTCCCCTCGTCATCTGCCCCGTTTCTTGTCCCTCCCTTCATTGGCCCCCAGTTTCTTATTCCCCCCCATCTCTGCCCCCAATTTCTTGTCCCCCGTCATCTGCCCCCAGTTTCTTGTCCCCCCATCTCTGCCCCCAGTTTCTTGTCCCCCATCTCTGCCCCCAGTTTCTTGTCCTCCCCCTTCATCTGCCCCCAGTTTCTTGTCCCCCCATCTCTGCCCCCAGTTTCTTGTCCCCCCATCTCTGCTCCCAGTTTCTTGTCCCCCCCTTTCATTGGCCCACAGTTTCTTGTCCCCCCTTTCATTGGCCCCCAGTTTCTTGTCCCCCCATCTCCGTCCCTAATTTCTTGTCCCTCATCTCTGCCCCCAGTTTCTTGTCCCCTCGTCATCTGCCCCGTTTCTTGTCCCTCCATCTCTGCCCCCAGTTTCTTGCCCCCCCCCATCTCTGCCCCCAGTTACTTGTCCCCCCATCTCTGCCCCCAGTTTCTTGTCCCCCATCTCTGCCCCCAGTTTCTTGTCCCCCCATCTCTGCCCTCAGTTTCTTGTCCCCCCAATGTCTACCTCCAGTTTCTTGTCCCCCATCTCTGCCCCCAGTTTCTTGCCCCTCCATCTCTGCCCCCAGTTTCTTGTCCCCCCATCTCTGCCCCCAGTTTCTTGTCCCCCCATCTCTGCCCCCAGTTTCTAGTCCCCCCTTTCATTGGCCCCCAGTTTCTTGTCCCTCCATCTCTGCCCCCAGTTTCTTTCCCCCCCTTCATCTGCCTTCAGTTTCTTGTCCCCCCTTTCATTGGCCCCCAGTTTCCTGTCCCCCCTTTCATTGGCCCCCAGTTTCTTGTCCCCCCATCTCCGTCCCCAGTTTCTTGTCCCCCCCATCTCTGCCTCCAGTTTCTTGTCCCCCCATCTCTGCCCCCAGTTTCTTGTCCCTCCATCTCTGCCCCCAGTTTATTGTCCCCCCTTTCATTGTCCCCCAGTTACTTGTCCCCCCCATCTCCGTCCCCAGTTTCTTGTCCCCCCATCTCTGCCCCCAGTTTCTAGTCCCCCCGTCATCTGCCCCCAGTTTCTTGTCCCCCATCTCTGCCTCCAGTTTCTTGTCCCCCCATCTCTGCCCCAGTTTCTTGTCCCCCATCTCTGCCCCAGTTTCTTATTCCCCCCATCTCTGCCCCCAGTTTCTTGTCCCCCCTTTCATTGGCCCCCAGTTTCTTGTCCCCCCATCTCTGCCCCAGTTTCTTGTCCCCCCATCTCTGCCCCCAGTTTCTTGTCCCCCCATCTCTGCCCCCAGTTTCTTGTCCCCCCATCTCTGCCCTCAGTTTCTTGTCCCCCCATCTCTGCCCCCAGTTTCTTGTCCCCCCATCTCTTCTCTCAGTTTCTTGTCCCCCCCCCATGTCTGCCTCCAGTTTCTTGTCCCCCATCTCTGCCCCCAGTTTCTTGCCCCTCCATCTCTGCCCCCAGTTTCTTGTCCCTCCATCTCTGCCCCCAGTTTCTTGTCCCTCCATCTCTGCCCCCAGTTTCTTGTCCCCTCATCTCTGCCCCCACTTTATTGTCCCCTTGTCATCTGCCCCGTTTCTTTTCCCTCCATCTCTGCCCCCAGTTTCTTGCCCCCCATCTCTGCCCCCAGTTTCTTATTCCCCCCATCTCTGCCCCCAGTTTCTTGTCCCCCCTTTCATTGGCCCCCAGTTTCTTATCCCCCCCATCTCTGCCCCCAGTTTCTTGCCTCCCCTTCATCTGCCCCCAGTTTCTTGTCCCCCCATCTCTGCCCCCAGTTCATTGGCCCCCAGTTTCTTGTCCCCCATCTCTGCCCCTAGTTTCTTGTCCCCCCCCTTCATCTGCCCCCAGTTTCTTATTCCCCCCATCTCTGCCCCCAGTTTCTTGTCCCCCCTTTCATTGGCCCCCAGTTTCTTGTCCCCCCATCTCTGCCCCCAGTTTCTTGTCCCCCCTTTCATTGGCCCCCAGTTTCTTGTCTGCCCCCAGTTTCTTGTCCCCCATCTCTGCCCCTAGTTTCTTGTCACCCCCTTTCATCTGCCCCCGGTTTCTTGTTCCCCCCCCATCTTCGTCCCCAGTTTCTTGTCCCCCCAACTCTGCCCCCAGTTTCTTGTCCCCTCGTCATCTGCCCCGTTTCTTGTCCCTCCATCTCTGCCCCCAGTTTCTTGCCCCCCCATCTCTGCCCCCAGTTTCTTGTCCCCCCTTTCATTGGCCCCCAGTTTCTTGTCCCCCCATCTCTGCCCCCAGTTTTTTGTAACCCCCCATCTCTGCCCCAGTTTCTTGTCCCCCCCTTTCATCTGCCCCCAGTTTCTTGTCCCCCCCCTTTCATCTGCCCCCAGTTTCTTGTCCCCCCCCTTTCATCTGCCCCCAGTTTCTTGTCCCCCCCCTTCATCTGCCCCCAGTTTCTTGTCCCTGCATCTCTGCCCCCAGTTTCTTGTCCCCCCTTCATCTGCCTCCAGTTTCTTATTCCCCCCATCTCTGCCCCCAGTTTCTTGTCCCCCCATCTCAGCCCCAGTTTCTTGTCCCCCCATCTCTGCCCCAGTTTCTTGTCCCCCCATGTCTGCCCCCAGTTTTTTGTCCCCACATCTCTGCTCCTAGTTTCTTGTGCCCTCGTCATCTGCCCCGTTTCTTGTCCCTCCATCTCTGCCCCCAGTTTTTTGCCTCCCCATCTCTGCCCCCAGTTTCTTGTCCCATCTCTGCCCCCAGTTTCTTGTCCCCCCATCTCTGCCCCCAGTTTCTTGTCCCTCCATCTCTGCCCCCAGTTTCTTGTCCCCCATCTCTACCCCCAGTTTCTTGTCCCCCCATCTCTGCCCCCAGTTTCTTGCCCCCCCCTTCATCTGCCCCCAGTTTCTTGTCCCCCCATCTCTGCCCCCAGTTTCTTGGCCCCCATTTCATTGGCCCCCAGTTTCTTGTCCCCCACATCTCCGTCCCCAGTTTCTTGACCCCCCATCTCTGCCCCCAGTTTCTTGTCCCCCCATCTCTGCCCCCAGTTTTTTGTCCCCCCATCTCTTCCCCCAGTTTCTTGTCCCCCCCCCGATCTCTGCCCCCAGTTTCTTGTCCCCTCGTCATCTGCCCCGTTTCTTGTCCCTCCATCTCTGCCCCCAGTTTCTTGCCCCCCCATCTTTGCCCCCAGTTACTTGTCCCCCCATATCTGCCCCCAGTTTCTTGTCCCCCCATCTCTTCCCCCAGTTTCTTGTCCCCCCATCTCTGCCCTCAGTTTCTTGTCCCCCCCATGTCTACCTCCAGTTTCTTGTCCCCCATCTCTGCCCCCAGTTTCTTGCCCCTCCATCTCTGCCCCCAGTTTCTTGTCCCCCCATCTCTGCCCCCAGTTTCTTTCCCCCCCTTCATCTGTCTTCAGTTTCTTGTCCCCCCTTTCATTGGCCCCCAGTTTCCTGTCCCCCCTTTCATTGTCCCCCAGTTACTTGTCCCCCCCATCTCCGTCCCCAGTTTCTTGTCCCCCATCTCTGCCCCCAGTTTCTAGTCCCCCCGTCATCTGCCCCGTTTCTTGTCCCTCCATCTCTGCCCCCAGTTTCTTGCCCCCCCCCATCTCTGCCCTCAGTTTCTTGTCCCCCCCCATCTCTGCCCTCAGTTTCTTGTCCCCCCCATGTCTACCTCCAGTTTCTTGTCCCCCATCTCTGCCCCCAGTTTCTTGCCCCTCCATCTCTGCCCCCAGTTTCTTGTCCCCCCATCTCTGCCCCCAGTTTCTTTCCCCCCCTTCATCTGCCTTCAGTTTCTTGTCCCCCCTTTCATTGGCCCCCAGTTTCCTGTCCCCCCTTTCATTGGCCCCCAGTTTCTTGTCCCCCCATCTCCGTCCCCAGTTTCTTGTCCCCCCATCTCTGCCCCCAGTTTCTTGTCCCTCCATCTCTGCCCCCAGTTTCTTGTCCCTCCATCTCTGCCCCCAGTTTCTTGTCCCCCCATCTCTGCCCCCAGTTTCTTTCCCCCCCTTCATCTGTCTTCAGTTTCTTGTCCCCCCTTTCATTGGCCCCCAGTTTCCTGTCCCCCCTTTCATTGGCCCCCAGTTACTTGTCCCCCCCATCTCCGTCCCCAGTTTCTTGTCCCCCATCTCTGCCCCCAGTTTCTAGTCCCCCCGTCATCTGCCCCGTTTCTTGTCCCTCCATCTCTGCCCCCAGTTTCTTGCCCCCCCCCCATCTCTGCCCTCAGTTTCTTGTCCCCCCCATGTCTGCCTCCAGTTTCTTGTCCCCCCATCTCTGCCCCCAGTTTCTTGTCCCTCCATCTCTGCCCCCAGTTTCTTGCCCCCCCCATGTCTGCCTCCAGTTTCTTGTCCCCCCATCTCTGCCCCGAGTTTCTTGTCCCCCCATCTCTACCCCCAGTTTCTTGCCCCCCCCTTCATCTGCCTTCAGTTTCTTGTCCCCCCTTTCATTGGCCCCCAGTTTCTTGCCCCCCCCCCTTCATCTGCCCCAAGTTTCTTGTCCCCCCATCTCTGCCCCCAGTTTCTTGTCCCCCATTTCATTGGCCCCCAGTTTCTTGTCCCCCCCATCTCCGTCCCCAGTTTCTTGTCCCCCCCATCTCCGTCCCCAGTTTCTTGTCCCCCATCTCTGCCCCCAGTTTCTTGTCCCCCCCCCCATGTATGCCTCCAGTTTCTTGTCCCCTCATCTCTGCCCCCACTTTATTGTCCCCTTGTCATCTGCCCTGTTTCTTTTCCCTCCATCTCTGCCCCCAGTTTCTTGCCTCCCCATCTCTGCCCCCAGTTTCTTGTCCCCCCATCTATGCCCCCAGTTTCTTGCCCCCCCCCCATTTCTGCCTCCAGTTTCTTGTTCCCCCATCTCTGCCCCCAGTTTCTTGTCTCCCCATCTCTGCCCCCAGTTTCTTGTCCCCCCCATGTCTGCCCCCAGTTTCTTGTCCCCCCATCTCTGCCCCCAGTTTCTTGTCCCCCCTTCATCTGCCCCAGTTTCTTGTCCCTGCATCTCTACCCCCAGTTTCTTTTCCCTCCCTTCATTGGCCCCCAGTTTCTTATTCCCCCCATCTCTGCCCCCAGTTTCTTGTCCCCCCCGTCATCTGCCCCCAGTTTCTTGTCCCCCCGTCATCTGCCCCCAGTTTCTTGTCCCTCCATCTCTGCCCCCAGTTTCTTGTCCCCCCCCATGTATGCCTCCAGTTTCTTGTCCCCTCATCTCTGCCCCCACTTTATTGTCCCCTTGTCATCTGCCCTGTTTCTTTTCCCTCCATCTCTGCCCCCAGTTTCTTGCCTCCCCATCTCTGCCCCCAGTTTCTTGTCCCCCCATCTATGCCCCCAGTTTCTTGCCCCCCCCATTTCTGCCTCCAGTTTCTTGTTCCCCCATCTCTGCCCCCAGTTTCTTGTCTCCCCATCTCTGCCCCCAGTTTCTTGTCCCCCCCATGTCTGCCCCCAGTTTCTTGTCCCCCCATCTCTGCCCCCAGTTTCTTGTCCCCCCTTCATCTGCCCCAGTTTCTTGTCCCTGCATCTCTACCCCCAGTTTCTTTTCCCTCCCTTCATTGGCCCCCAGTTTCTTATTCCCCCCATCTCTGCCCCCAGTTTCTTGTCCCCCCCGTCATCTGCCCCCAGTTTCTTGTCCCCCCGTCATCTGCCCCCAGTTTCTTGTCCCTCCATCTCTGCCCCCAGTTTCTTGCCCCCCCATGTCTGCCTCCAGTTTCTTGTCCCCCCATCTCTGCCCCGAGTTTCTTTTCCCCCATCTCTGCCCGCAGTTTCTTGTCCCCCCATCTCTTCCCCCAGTTTCTTGTCCCCCCCATGTCTGCCCCCAGTTTCTTGTCCCCCCCATGTCTGCCCCCAGTTTCTTGTCCCCCCCATGTCTGCCCCCAGTTTCTTGTCCCCCCCATGTCTGCCCCCAGTTTCTTGTCCCCCCCATGTCTGCCCCCAGTTTCTTGTCCCCTCATCTCTGCTCCCAGCTTCATGTCGTCGTCCCCCAGTTGGACTCACCTTGCCACGCTCCGCCGCCGCTCGCTCCCTGCACATAGGTGTCGGCTAGCTGGCTGCGTGTGGCGTATATGAGGCAGAGCGAGGGCTGGCGTCAGGTTGCTATGACAGCCAGAGCCTCGCGCTGCCTCCCTGGCCTGTTAGGCGTGCCTGCCATACACAGCCAGCCGCCCGACACCTATGTGCAGCAGCCTCCTCCTTAGCTTAGAGCTGTGTAGGTGGCCTGGGATAGCTGCGGCGCCAGGACCATGTGGGCTGCCGCCATCTTCCTCACTGTTTCCCTGCTGAATCGGCACGCCCACATTCAGCCCCCAACCTATGGTGCCGCAGCCCTGGCTCCAGAGCCCGCCCACAGCCTGCCATGCACCAATAGGAGGTGCGTGGACAGACCAGTGCTGGCGGAATGCTACAGCCCTTGCCGGAGGATTCTTTGGAGGGTCACGGTGGCGATTTGGGGGTGAGTGACCCACATGTAAAGTAGCCTATTACCTCTTCCTGGGAAATGTGTGTGAAATTTCCCCAAAATCTATTCAGCTGTTTGGCTGTGATTGAGGAACAAGCATCCAAACACACAAACTTTCACCTTTATAATATCAATAGGATTGAACTTAAGTGGTTTGTGCACTACTGACTACTACTACTGACTACTTACTACTGACTACTTACTACTACTATTGACTACTTACTACTACTACTATTGACTACTACTACTACTGATCACTACTACTGACTACGACTACTACTGACTACGACTACTATTGACTACTACTATTACTACTGACTACTACTACTGACTACTTACTACTACTGACTTCTTACTACTACTACTATTGACTACTACTACTACTGATCACTACTACTGACTACGACTACTACTGACCACTTACTACTACTGACTACGACTACTACTGACTACGACTACTACTGACTGCTACTACTACTGACTACGACTACTACTGACTGCTACTACTACTGACTACTACTACTATTGACTACTACTACTACTTACTGCTACTACTGTCACTACTCATAGCTTGTTGGTTGTAGTAGTCAAAATAACTTAACAATTATGAAACTCTGCATTGTGTTGTCAATATCAGATTGGTGGGAGTCCAACATCGGACTTCCCTACTGATCAGCCGTCCTCTGCAACTAATACACAGAGAATAGATTAAGAATCAGACAGCGCTGTTCTCTGCGTAGTGGTCAGACCAGGTACTGCATATTAACTCTTATTCATTTGAATGGGACCTAAACTGCAGTAACTCGGTACAGCGCTATCTGCTTCTTGCTCTGTTCTCTGTGTATCAGCTTCTAAGAGCAGACATATGCTTGGTGAGATGTTGGGTGGAGTCATCTTGCTGACTCTTGAGATTTGGCCGTAGCTGTGTCTTGTTCCTTTCACACTTTTCATTATATTTCCTCAGGTGCTGCCATTCCCTGATGTTCTGGAGAGCTGCCTGGTCATTCTTCACCTCCCATCTTCTAAGCTGACCTCTGATGTACATGGACAGGCCATAAGTCTTCTGCAGAGCCATGGTGCTGGGTTACCGGACCACCATAAAGTGACCAGCAAGCTGTTGTCAACACTATAAGGGCAGAAGCCTAGAGACTTAGTGTAGGATTTGGCATATTATTGCTTCCAGATCTGCAATAACCACTGCACTAGTGCCGGCATCCATCAGCTGCCTTTGCTTCTCTTCGAAGCTGTATACTATAGTCATCCACGCTGTGTATATTGCTGCTGGGCTATGGACTATGTGTGCAGCACTGGAATGAAACCGCAATGGTCTAATTGAGGCCTTAGGATGCATGAAATATGCTGAACTATAGCTTTAAGAGGCACTTTACAGTCGCTCCATGCCAGGATGAGGCTGGTCAATGCCAAGGATTCCATCTTCTTTGTTTTCTATATTCTGTTTATGTACCGCCATCGCAGCAGTGATGGAAAGTGCACTGCTAATAAAGGTGAAGGCTTTCTGGTGGTGAGCGTAAAAGAAGGTCACCTTTACAGTATTTTTTTTTTTCATTGTTCCAATGCAAATGAGGCAATTTTTTGTGTTCTTGGCATAAAAAAAACCTACCGTTTTGTGTCTACAGCTCTTATGAAGACCAATGTGTTTCCATAGTTATGAGCTACAACTCTCGTCTGATCTGGATTCTGCAGATTTCGTGTAACAAGGGGTTAATGTGGGTAGCACTGCAGAATCCGACTACACAGGGTTTGTCGTCTGTTACCATAGAGGCAGGTCTACATAGGAGTTTATACACAATATTACTTTGACACTTTCAATCATTTACCAACTTTCTCCATTCTTTTAGTTGTGTATTGGAACAATAACATAAAATAGGCACAAGGATGAGTCTATACGAGATTAGAGAAGATTTTTCTATTTTCTTCCTTCTTGAAACACCATTATTCTTGCTGATATTACAGCTCATCACTTAAAGGGGTAATCCAGTTCCTCCTATTGATGGCTTATCCTTTACTACCGTAGTTTATATGCCGATGGCTGTGTTGCTCACTTGCGGTACGATGTGTAGTGTCAGGTGTGGGTACTGCAGTGCTGTCCCATAGACTTGAATGGAGCAATGCTTATATGGCAGTGCGGCTCTCTGCATGTAAACAATACCAGGAACCCCACTATCATGGTACAGCTGATCTGCAAGGGTCCTGGGTGTGGGACACAGAAATAATATTGATGACTTATCCTAAAGCTTCGCCATCAATAGTAGACACTGGAGAATCCCTTTAAATGAGGACTTCTATATTTGTGAAGTTTTTGAGATAATTTCTGCAGTTTCTTCCATCTTTCGGTGTATTGTTTATTAGACTGTATGTATACATTGTTATCTACTTAGGATTGTCTGGAAGAGTAAGAACAGGTCTCCTGGAGGGAGGAGGTAAGATGAGACTTGCTAAGGCCATGCCTGGCCCACTGCAGCAAAAACCCACTCTGATTCCTCGGCCAGACAAAATAATTGACGATTCCCCTGTGTCAATGGAGCTCTAATGTGTATGTATAAATCTACTCAGCTATCTATATCAGTTCCTTAACGAGGACCTTTCATCAGATTGGGCACAGGCAGTTCTATATACCACTGGAAAGCCGACAGTGCGCTGAGTTCAGCGCACTGTCGGCTTTCCCGATCTGTGCCCGGTGTAAAGAGCTTACGGTGCCGGTACCGTAGTGCTCTATGGTCAGAAGGGCGTTTCTGACCATTAGCCAGAGACGTCCTTCTGCCTCGCGGCGCCAATCGCGCTGTACAGTGTGAGCAGGGAGGAACGCCCCCTCCCTCTGCTCGCAGTACTCGTCCATAGACGAGCATTACCAGGAGCGGGAGGGGGGAGTTCCTCCCCGCTCCACAGCACAGCGCGATTGGCGCCGCGAGGCAGAAGGACGTCTCTGGCTAATGGTCAGAAACGCCCTTCTGACCATAGAGCACTACGGTACCGGCACCGTAAGCTCTTTACAGCGGGCACAGATCGGGAAAGCCGACAGTGCGCTGAACTCAGCGCACTGTCGGCTTTCTGGCAGTATATGACACTGCATGTGCCCAAAAGTGGTGAAAGGTCCTCTTTAAACAATCTTTTGGGGGACTCCTATATCGATGAGCACTCCATAAGATTATGTGATCAGTGGGAATCTGACGTCCAGGGAACCCCATAGATGAGATGGTTTAAGATGTATTCAGTATGTAGGAGAACACTGTGGGCTCTTGGCTGAATATCAAGCACAATGCTGTAGAGGCCGTGCTTGGTATTGCTGCTCAGACCCATTCACTTAAAAGGGACTGAGCTGCTGCTGTACCATGTCATTGGTGCAGGAAAGAAGTCACAATGCTAGGAGTCCTGAGTTTCAGATCCCATTGATAATTTATCCTAAGTATAGGTCATCAGTATACAAGTCCTAGACCACCCCTTTAAGATCATGATGAGGCCACCATATTACATGTAATGGGTTTCTATCATTAAAAAAAAAAAAAAAAAAATTAAACTAAAGGCGCATAAGCACGTTCATCTCTATCCTTTAGCTTGAATTTTTCTTCTTTATACTAATTGTGCTCAGAAAGTACAGGGGGCGTCCTCCCCCAGGGATCTGAGCACAGCCTGGTCATTCATCCAGCGCTGCCTTTCTTATACTCCGTCGGCCATTGTCCTCCTCTTCTTACAGGAGACCACCACAAAATAGCCGATGGACATGCGACAATGACAAGGCTGTGCTTAGAGCCCTGGGGACGCCCCCTGCGCTTTCTGAGCACAATTAGTATAAAGACATTCAAAAACGGCAGCTCGGACCTTCACGATAAAAGTTAGAGAGGAATACCCTTTATGAAGAACATTCCTACCTGCCTTTAGTTTAAAACAGGTTTGTTTTTTTTTTTTGTTTTTTTAATGACAGAATCCCTTTAAGTGCACTTTCCATTCCTAATGTTTCAAAGCATGACGGTCATTCATGGCAGCCATTACTGGAGGAGGTTGTCCTGGTGGACAGAGTATTATGGTCATTTACAGCAGTCATGTCCCCTTTCCTTGTATGTACGGGAGTATGGCGGCTGAGATGCATTCATGGAATTGACACTGTGAACCTCATTGTTGTTTGTACACACTTACTGTCATGCCAAGGAAGACTTGCTTTTCTTTTTTTTTTTTCCAAATAAAGTTTAAGATACTGGAATTTGTCTTAAATTATTCAAATGAGGTGACCTGCATCCCCATGGCCATGTATAGAAGGGGCGGCGCCTGTTATTTGTTTGGTGGCCTTAAAGAGGACCTTTCACCGATTTGGGCACAGGCAGTTGTATATACTGCTGGGAAGCTGACTGGCTGAATTCAGCGCACTGTCGGCTTTCCCGAACTGTGCCCCGGGTAAAGAGCTATTGGTCCCACTACTGTTGCACTTTATAGTCAGAAGGGCGATCCTAACAGTCAGTCAGGAACGCCCTTCTTCCCAGCAGTGCCTATCGCACTGTACACGACAGGAACGGCCCCTGCCTCTACTTACAGTGCTCGTTCATTGTCTAGTATTATCAGGAGGGGGTGTTCCTCCCCGCTCACACTGTACAGCGCTATAGGCGCTGCTGGGAAGAAGGGCGTACCTGACTGACTGTAAAGAGCTACGGTACCGGGACCAATAGTGCTTTACCTGGGGCACAGAAAAGCCGACAGTGCGCTGAATTCAGCTTTCAGCAATATATAGAACTGCCTGTGCCCAAATCGGTGAAAGGTCCTCTTTAAGGCTGAGGGCTCCACAATGCAGAATTTTTTTTTTTTTTTTCTTGCAGATTCTACTGTGGGGTTTTTTGAGCCTTCTGCTCAAGCCATTCCTGACTTTGTCTTTAAAAAAAAAAAAACAAAGCAAAATCTTTTCCACAACATAGGGCCTCAGCCTAAAGGGAGCAAAGGAGAATAAGGGATCCTCAGTGATCAGAATGGCAGATGGAGTTGTGGTGCACATGTGAGGCCACCGCTCTATTCATTGCTATCCCGTACCCAATGTAAAGATCCATCAGACAATGACCACGATGACATTCATTCTTGCATGTACGCGTCCTAGAATGGCCCTACTGGCCAGTGTACCGGACAGCGAATTAAGGGATGTTGTGATGTCATGAGCTGCTATGGAACCGCAACGCCAGATCCTGCCTCCATACTTTCCCCGTAGTCTGTACTTAACCCCTTTTTGCTGGTGGCCAATTTTCAATTTTTGTTTTTGACTACCCCGCCTTTCATTTTTCCCATTTGTGGGACAAATTTTTCTTCATAATGGTACCATTTATTATTCCCATGTACTGGGAAGCTGGAAAAAAAAAGTTCAGAAAACTTTCTTCCAGGCTTAATTAAAAAAAAAAAATTTTTTTTTTGTTTTTGCTGTTCACAGCCAGAATGACAACCTGCACCCTATATTTTACTTTTATTAACATATTATTCTCCTTACAAAACCCCCCCAAAATTTTTTTTTAAAGTTGGCATATTCTGACACCCAGAACTTTTTTTTTTTTTTACACAAAAAATATTTTTAGAACTTTATAGATAGTGGGGGACAGTGTATTAAATTTATAGGACAACACCCATAGACATCCTTCCCTGTGATCACCAGCACTTGTCTCAGCCCCTTGCCTTTGGGGAAAATAACTTGAGACCGCACTATCTATCGCTTCAGATATGGCAACTCCCCAAAATTTTTTTTGAAGTTTAAATTTTTTTTTTTCACTTAAAAAAAAATATATAAAAATTTCGCATTGCCATTACTGTGTCAGCCCACAGAATACCGCCCCTTCATCTTCCCACAACACTGTAAGGAATACTAAAAGGTACCCTTGCCCTTGGTTCACATCTGCATTTAGTAATCTCTTCAGGGAGTCTGCATGGAGACTACTGAACGCATTTCCAAGCGGTGTGCAGCGAAAGCACACGGACCCCATAGACTATAATAGGGTCCATGTGCTTGCCACGAGATCTCCGCACGAATCATGCGGGCAGGAAAGTAGATTTTGAAGTACTTTCCTGTCTGCATGTTCCCTCAGGATATCTTGCGGCAAGCACACGGACCCCATTATAGTCTATGGGGTCCGTGTGCTTTCACTGCACACCACTTGGAAATGCGTTTGGTAGTCCGCTTGGGGGGGCTCCCATGACTCCTCCAAGACTCCTCCAAACGGATTTCCGACGAGGATGTGAATCAGGCCTTACATAACACAACTTGTCCCACAAAAATTAAGCCACTCATACAACTCTGTGAATCTAAGGAAAAAATAAAGAAAATTAATAAATAGTATGGTATTAGAAGGCTAGGGGTATGACATGAATAGGGAGGGGTGAAAGTCAATATGGCTGCACTTCCTGTCATCACTCTTCACTGCTGCAATAAACTGGAAAATTACCAATATGGCTGTAAGTAAATAAGACAGAAGAACCAACCTGAGTGCGGCAGATATAGGACAGCTTCAGACAGTTGCATTATGGAGGGGGGAGATTTTGTTGCATGAGTATGAGGATAAGTTCACACAGGGATTTTTGGTCAGGATTTGAGGCCTCAAAATCCTGACCAAAAAGACGGCTCCCATTGAAATCAATGGGAGCTGCTCAGGTCTTTTTTCCAGGAGCCGTTTCTTCCAGCTCCTGGAAAAAAAAAAAAAAAAAAAAGCGAGATGTTCAATCTTCAGGCCGAGTCTCCTCAGCCTGAAGACACTCCCTCCTCCGAACTAGGCCCATTCATTGGCCCTAATCTGGAGCGGAGTGCACGACTGGATGCTGGTGCAGTGCACCGGCTTTGTCGTGGCTACCCGGTTTTTGGTCCAGAACCTGAGGCTCCGGACCAAAAAATCCCGTATGAACTTACCCTTACAGATTAGTGCCCCGGTCCAACCAGGCGACTACTGACCTGAATTCACACTATCACGGGGATTGGGTTGGGTCTGGTTAAAACACTGAAATGTGGCGTACCTCCTCCCCCACCTTATCTGAAGCTGGCCGTGGAGACACCTGTATCTTCTGCCTCCATTTCCAACCCATCCAGGCTACACATAAATATCTTCACTAAAAAGCAAAAAAAAAACAAAATGAAACATCTTTATTTTACAAATTTAAAAACATAAATAATATTTACACGCGTCTTAAACTCCAGCTTAACAACAATTGAGACAGATTACAAAAACCTGCTGGGGTAAAACCGCAAGCCTTCCAGGAAACATTGTGTGTTTTCATCCCAAAGCTTTTTGGTTAGAATTTATTATTCCAGATTCTTATTTTACAGGGACAGAAGGGCAGTGTTTGTTCTCATGTCAGGACTCCACAGACATACATAAAAAAATAGAGGATATGTTCCACATTAAAAGGTTGGAAATAGAGATGAGCGAACACTAATCGAAACAGACGTTTCCAATAGCACGCTCCTATAGAAATGAATGGAAGAGTGCTATTCGTAACGGCTGCTTTGAATAGTGTTCGCTCATCTTTAGTTGGAAACCCTTTTCTTACTTATTATTTATTTATTTATTGGGATAGTTCTCCCCTGACAGAATAGGGGGGGGGGGGGGGGGGGGATAAGGGTCTGATCGGTAGGGGTCTTACTGCTGGGATCGCCACCAATCATGAGACTGGGTGTTCAGTGTCGCCTGTATGGTCAGGCTCTCGCTAGCACAGGAAAATTCAGAACCTTTGTAAATTGGAAGAGTCAATGCAACTGGATCCCCGCTGATCAGACACAGGTATAACATTACTCCAATGTGGGACTACTAAAGGATTATCTATAAGTGCCACAACACTGTTAAAGGGATTTTCCAGATTTTTTTTCTTTCCTCTAAAAAATAGCACCACACCTGTCCAAGGATTGTGGCTGGTATGGCAGCTCAGTTCTATTGAAGTGAATGAAACTGAGCTGCAATACCTGACACAATCCATGGATAGTTGTGGCGCTGTTTTTGGAGAAAAGGACAATTTTCCTTAAGGGGTATACAGTGGCATTAATAAAGATAAAACATCTGTCCCGGGTATCCGAGCCGCACAGTAGAGATTATTACAATTTTACAAGTTAGTTTAAATTTGGGGAAAAAAAATATATTATGTTCAGCAAGTCAATTGTTTTTTTGCTTTTTTTATTGGAGGTTATAAATGTGGTTTTTCATACAATGAGGCTGAATGCAATCATAACATGGCGGCCATGCGCGTACTGACAGATCTGATGTGCCCCATGTACAAATGATACCAACAACGTATGGGAAAGATCATGAACACAGGCTTGACCTCAGATGGCCATTTTTTATTTTTTTTTTTTAGTCAACAGCTTCACATTAAAGGGCAGGTTTCTAAGGTTCTTAAAGGGATGGCCCACCTTCACAATTATTTTTCGTACTGTTCCAGCTAAAAATGACAAACGCATTAAAGGCCATTTCCATAGGTACAATCGACAAGCTGCGATTTCAGAAACTGGAAATCACAGACATTTTCTGCAATGTAACTTTAAAACGTTGCGGATTTTGTTGCGACATTTATGCCATGTGGGGTTTTTCCAGGCTAAAAATATTGCCGACTTACCCCAAGAATACGTTGTCACTAGTTTTAGTCTAGAAAACCACATTAAGCAACTGTTCAAATTGTCTTATTATTCTTCTATGTTGAGAGTCTGCAGCTCCTATGCAGGCTTATGTATCTCTATGGTAACAGACTACAAACCAATCCTGAGTAGCCGGATCCTGCAGGCTTTATAGCATAAAACTGCAAGAGAGTTTAAATCAATACATTTTGCAGTATTTTTTTTTTTTTACATTTTTAGAACCACCGGAACAATTTTTTTTTTTTTTTAATAGTTGTGAAGGTGAAGCTTACCTGTAAGGTCAAGTCTCTAGTTCATCGGCAAAATAAACGCGTATGCTCTTGTCCACATTTATACATCAGTTACGTGTCCATAAATGCCCAAATCGAAGTCAAGTATTTAAGGGGGAGGGGAAATAACTTCTTACCAGCAACTCTACCAGACATATGAATATTAATAATCTATGAGCAAAGTGGAAGATAGTGGGCAGAACAGTATCATATTTACCTTCTAAGGCCCAGCTCTGTGCTTGGACATCCTCGCTGGCGCCATAGTTGCTGTGGTAAAAAGATATTGATGGGGTTCTAGTTTGCAGCAATTGGGTCATCCCATAACCTGGATAGAGCATATCCTAGAGACTAAGATCTCCTGTATAGGACTGCACATCCAATGAAGGCCCAATGGCTACCTTAGTAGAGAACCTCCTTAAAGTGCTTTGATTTGCAAGAGTGGATGCGATGAGGACAAACACTGACCTGGTCATAGTGACTCTCACAACGTTGCGGTTAAAGAGCCCACACTGAAAGCAAAGAAAATGTCTGCAATTGCAAGAGCATGATCAAAGGGTTAAGCCACAGCCCACAAAAATTGGTCACGTGTGGAGAAGTGGTCATTTTTGACAATAACTACGTTTGCAATTTTTTTTTTTTTTCGTAAGATGTTGACGTCTTGAGTAAAAGTTTTAAAACAATGAAAATGTGACGCATCTGGCACAATATCTGTAAATGACAGTCATCTCGGCAGCCGGCTCTGAAGATTGCCTTGTGGAAGCTATGAGACAGGCAGATCTCTGCAAGATGTGGTGGATATAGGAAGAAGATGTAATTCATTGTCAGGAGGCCAAGGGAACGGCATCTCATTGCTGTCCATTGTTGATCAGAGCCAGGAGGCTCAGTTTCTCATCGGCTTCCTCGCTCGTCTTGGGGGCCACTCCAGTTCCCAGCCCATATAGGCGGCCACAGTACTTGGCATCATCAATATGGTCCTCAAAAAATAGCTGAAACATACAAATGCCATAGGTTTGGTACAGATTATACTATAACATGTGTAACCTTGACTGCCTTTAACCCCTTATATATAAGTGACTTATAAGGAATGATCGCCATAACACAAGGAATAATAGGGTTTGTATGAGGGACAGAGAGAAAAGCCCTTGGCCATGACAAAATAATACGGCTTTAGACAGGGACAGAACAATAATAGTAACACTGACAGCCAATACAGCTTTGAAATAACATTTATATAAGTGATCAAGCAACTGAGGTGACAAGTCCAATATGGCAACCTTCAAATAAATCTAACCTATGCATAAGTCTATAGTTTAATGTGTACATGAGAAGTCACACTGCTATGATGTATTCCATACTCTGCACACAGAAAGTAGAGGGGAATCTGCTCCATAACTTTATCAGAAGCAGCAGTATATAAGACATCGTACGAGAGAATAAAGCAGATCGGGCCTGCTCTGCAATATTTCTATTGCCACTTATTACCATCTGTGACATGATTTGCCCAGATTGGGGATAACCCTTTGTGGGTTAAAACAGGCAGCTGCTTAAGGGGTTAATTTTCTGTAAACTGGTAAAAATTCTCACTGCGAGTTACAGGAAATCTGCCCACCTCTTTCATACGGAAGAACGCCATCCCGGTTAGAAGAGAGTCAGAACCTGCTTGATGTTGTCGACCAATCCTCTGCAGATCTAGCTGATCGGCCACCTCCTGCAGACCGCCCTGTACAAGAAGAGAATGTAATAAACCATACTATACTATAATAAGGTTCTTAATCCCCTCTCATGATGCTACAATCGCCATGGAGCCAGGTTCACACCTTACATTAACAGCGGTTTTATAACTCACCTTTAGATTTTTGCAGCTCTTCATTAAATATTTGACATCATAGATGGATGGGAAGAAAAGGTTCAGTATATGGAAGAACTCGTGTTCCTCCTCTGGAAGCCGAGAGTCTGTCAGAAGTTTCACCATATAGCCAAAGTCATAGCCGCTGCAAAGGGCAACAAAACAAAAAAACAACTAAAGCTTAGTGGGGCAGACCTACATTGATGGACGACCATTTTAGCCCTATAGAGACACAGCTCAAAAGTGACTTAAGGACCAGGCCTCTTTTTTCAAAACTGACATGTGTCACTTTAAATGGCAATAACTTTGAGACGCTTTAACTTACACAAGCGATTCTGAGATTGTTTTTTTGTAACACATTGTACTTCATGTCAGTAGTAAATTTTCGTCGATATGTTTTGTCTTTAATTAGGAAAAAATAGGAAATTTGGTGAAAATTTAGAAAAAAAATGCAGTTTTCAAACTTTGAAATTGCAAGCCTTTCAAATAGAAAGTCATACTACCCAAATTTTTTCATAAATATAATTAAACATGTCTCTGATTTATGTAGCAATCAAATTTTAATCACCCTTTCATTTTTTTCAGATATTATAAGGCTTACAAGTCAAGCAGTAATTTTCCAAATTTTCAAGAAAATTTCCAAAACCCATTTTTCAAGGGACCAGTTCAGTTCTGAAGGGAACTTGAAAGGCCTCTCTAATAAAACCCCCGAAAGTCACCCCATTCTAAAAACTGCACTCCTGAAAGAATCCAAAACAGCAGTTAGAAAGTTTCTTAACCCTTTCAGCATTTCACAGCAATTACAACAAAATGGAGGTCAAATTTACATTTTTCAATTTCTGTCACTAATATATTCATTTAGCCCTAGAATTTACACATTTACTAAGGGTTAAAGGAGAAACTGCACCCCACATTTTGTTACACAGTTTCTCCCGAACACGATAATACCCCATATGTGCTGGTACCCTAATGTACGGGCACACGGTCGCTCTCAGAGCGGATGGAGCGCTAATTAGATTTTGTAGGCCAGATTTTGCTACAATACTTTTCAGGCACCATGTCCCATTTGCAGAGCCCCCAAGGTGCCAAAACAGTGGAAACCCCCAAAATGTCACCCCATTTTGGAAACTAGACCCCTCAAGGAATTTATCAAGAGGTATAGTGAGCTCTTGGACCCTACAGGTGTTTCACAGATTTTTTTACCGTTGAGATGTGAAAATGAAAAATTACTTTTTTTTATAATAAAATGTCATTGTAGCCCCAAATTTTTCATCTTCACAAGGGGTTAAAGGAAAAATTGCTCCCCAAATTTTGTTACACAGTTTCTACCAAACACGACAATACCCCATATGTGCTGGTACCCTAATGTACGGGCACACGGTCGCTCTCAGAGCGTATGGAGAGCTAATTGGATTTTGTAGGCCAGATTTTTCTACAATACTTTTCAGGCACCATGTCCCGTTTGCAGAGCCCCCAAGGTGCCAAAACAGTGGAAACCCCCAAAATGTCACCCCATTTTGGAAACTATACCCCTAAAGGAATTTACCAAGGGGTATAGTGAGCCCTTTGACCCTACAGGAGTGTAACAGAATTGGCCCAACAAAAGGAAAAGTGACATTTTTTGCTATAAAATGTTGCTTTAACCCCAAATTTTGCATTTCCACAAGGGGATAAAAGAGAAAATGCACCCCAAAAAATTGTCAAGCATTTTCTCCCAACTACAGAAATGCCTCATATGTGGATGTAAAGTGATGTATGGGCACACTGTAAGGTCCAGAGCTGAAGGATCGCTATTGGGATTTTGGAGGGCAAATTTAGCTGGAATCTGTTTCAGGCACCATGTTGCATTTGGAGAGCCCCTGAAGTGCTAGAACAGTGGAAACCCCCCTCCCCAAATGACCCCATTTTGAAAACTAGACCCCTCAAGGAATTTATCAAGGGGTTTAGTGAGCACTTGGACCCTACAGGTGTTTCACAGATTTTTTTACCATTGAGATGTGAAAACGAAAAATTACTTTTTTCCAATAAATCGTCCATTTAGCGCCATATTTTTAATTTTTGCAAGTAGTTAGAGAATTAAAAGCCCCCCCAGTTTGTTACACAATTTCTCTTGAACATGGCAATACCCCATATGTGGCCATAATCTGCTGTATTGGTACATGGCGGGGCTCAGAATGGAAAGAGGGCTATTTGGCTTTTGAGGCAGTTTTCTGGTGCCATTTGCTGAGCCCCTAAAGTACCAATACAATAGAAACCCCTCAAAAGTGACCCCATTTTAGAAACTACACCCGTCAAGGAATGAATAAAGGGGTATTATCATTTTGAGCCTAAAAATGCTTCCCAAAAATTAATGTACAAAATGAAAATTTTAATTTTTAAAGAAATATGTCATTTCGGTGCCCAATACCTTGCACCCACTTTGTATTGTCAGAGACCTGCACTCCTAAAACTATTAAGTGGGCGATCCCGAGGAGCAAAAAATTATATATGTGGGTGTAAACTGCTGCTTGGGCACACAGCAGGGCTCAGAAGGGAAGGAGCACTGCGCTTTTTAGCTTTTGGGGTACAGATTTAGAGGGACTTTCTGGGTGCCATGTTTTTGCAGAGCCCTGGAGGTGCCAGTGAACTGGAATTCCCCAAGAAGTGACCCCATTTTGTAGGGGAAATTTTAGGGTCTCTGCAAAAGTGTCATGGCATCCAAAACAAACCCCCAAACCGTCTAAGTCTGTGCTACAAAAACCAAATAACCCTTCTTCCCTTCTGTGTCCAGCTGTGCCCTAATATCAGTTTATAACCACATATGACATTACGTGCATTATCCGGGGTACACCAGTGTCATACATGTGTCATACATGTGGCATAAAATGCAGTTTGGGCACACAGCAGGGCGCAGAAGGGAAGGAGCGCTATGTGGCTTTTGGAGCGCAGATTCAGATGTTTGGTATCTGGACGCGATGTCATGTTTGTAGAGCCTGTAAGGTACCAGAAAAGTGGATTCCCCAAAGGAGTGACCCCATTTTGAAAACTGCACCCCTCAAAGAATTTATCAGGGGGTGTAGTGAGTATTAGTATCCCAGACGTGACTGCACAGCGGATGGCGAAGAGGGAATATATTAGCTGTGCGGAGGACATTGCAAACACCAAATTCCCTACTATGTCCCAGTAGCTCCTATGATTGGTGGAGTCACTCTGGGAGTCACTACTGGTGTCTTTTCGCTCATAAGCTGTAAATCTGGGGTGTCCCCTGATATTCGCTCGCACAGCTTATATATTCCCTTCCTGCCGCAGCCAGTTGAGTTCTAATAATTTGGCGATTTTTGCGGGGTTTTGTTCTCGCATTACTAGATGCTATATTTTCTTTATTTTTCTGGTGACATGGCCATATAAGGGCTTGTTGTTTGCGGGATGAGATGCATTTTGTAATGACACCATCTTGGGGTGCCTACAACTTACTGAATACATTTTATTAACTCTTTTTTTGCTGGATTTAAAAAAAAAAAAAAAAAAAAAAAAATCAATTCCGGTATTGTGTTTTACCTTTTAAATTTTTCGCCATGCAGCGTACAGTATAAGTAACATATCTTTATTCTGCGGGTCAGTACGGTTACGGCGATACCTCATTTATAATTTTTTTTTATGCAATACTAATTCTGCAGAATAAAAACACATTTGGGGACATAAATCAATGTTTTTTGCATCGCCATCTTCTGAGAGGCGTAACATTTTTATTTTTTGGTTGACAGTGTTGGTTGGGGGCTTATTTTTTGCGGGACAATGTGTGCTTTTTATTGGTACTGTTGTGAGGTGCATTTGACTTTTTGATCACTTTTTATAGCACATTCTGTAAGGTGAGATGGCGAAAAATCACTACTTCTGGCGGGTTTTTTCCGTTTTTTTTTTTTTCCATCATTCACCGTGTACATTAAATATTGTTTCAGTTTTATTGTACAGATCGTTACGGACGCGGTGATACCAAATATGTATTGTTTTTATTAATTTTTAGGGTTTTTATTATATAATTCATTTTCTATAGAAAAAAAGGGTTTTTGGGGCTTTATAACTTTATTAATTGTTTGCAAACACTATTTCTTTTTCTACTTTTTTTTTTTTTTTTTTTACTTTTTCATGTGTCTCTATGGGACACTTGAATGAGTGATGATTGCATCACTGATCCTCTAGTATAGAGTGAGACACAGGCTGCAGTGACAGCCTGCACGTTATCACTCTATAAACAGGAAGTGAGTCGTACGGACGGGACAGACTCACTACAGAAGATCCCGGCCAGGATAAAAAGGTAAGTGGGACTCAGGGCTGGCTGGGGTCACTAAACAGACCCCTGGCCACATAGTAGGGATACCAGCACCCCCCGATCTCGCAGCGGGGGGTGCAGGGAACCCCCACAAGATCGGGCAACCCCTTGTTTGCCGTGATCATGTTTGATCACGGCAATCAACGGGTTAAAACCCCAAATCGGCACTCATGTCCGATGGAGGGTGATGGAGCAGGGTGTTAGGTGTCAGATACAACTAACACCCGCTCCAAGAACGCCCGCACTGCGCTGCGGGGATTGTTTACATCCATGAGGTACTATTACCTCATTGGTCCTTAAGCACCAGACATCCATGAGGTAATAGTACCTCAAGGGTCGCCAAGGGGTTAAGCATTAAAGGGATAATACCACAAGGTAAGAACGGGACATACTTTCCCCCCCCCCCCCCCCTGTGCATTCAGCCTGATCGCAGCCAAGCTGGATATGGGGGTGACTGGTGGAGGACAGAACTCCCATTCACTTCAATGAAAGCACCAGAGATGAAAAAGTGCTGTACATGAATAGGAGCACCATGCACCACCAAACACTCCTACATTCAGCCTGATGAGCAGCGCTGGGAGAGAATACGCCATTCTTGGGATCGGTGGAAGTCTCAGCAGTCACAATACTTCAGGTGCCATAACCACTTTAAGACAAAAACACTCATAAGACAGCTGTTGTCCAAAGGGTTGAGTATATGCCATCCAACCGGAAGAGGGAAACCAGACACTGCCAGATACCTCTGGAAGTCATTTATCTCCCAGGAAAACAAAAGTCCAGGGTAATTGAGAACTAATATGGCTGATCTTTCTTTTGCCCAACTCCAACAGGTTTTGGACAAATTTATGGCCACAGTATCTCCACTCAACAGCGTGGCCTTGTGGCATGGATCCACTGAGTATAGGTCATCAATTAAAGATCAGTGGGTTCCAACACTCGGCCCCCTGTTGAATGGCTGTTTGAACAGGCTTCAACATTGAGGTGGGAAACTCAGTCTTTACTCAACAGAACACCTTTGTATAGCGGTTGTGCTTGGTATTGTAGTTCAGCCCATTCACTTGAGTGGGGCTGAGCTGTGATCAGTCCAAGTGACTGATGAATACAACGCCACATTGCCCGAAGACAAATCGGCACTCTGTAAGTGCTACTGATACTTTAGGACGTTGATCTGCACCTGAAGCCCTTCCTAAGGATAGGTCATCAATAAGTAAGTCCTGGCAAAGCCCTTTAAGGCTCATCGATGGTGTAAAAACCTTACCTGTGGAATGAGAGCCACTTCACATTATCACACAGAACTACTCCGGAGGTCATGAGTAACTCTGCAAACGTCAGAGTGTCGATTCCTTCTTCTTCGTGCTTCTGAAACTGAAGTCCGGAATTTGCAAGAAGATCAATAGAGTCTTGAGAATACATATCCTCCCTGCAAGATCAGAAATATAACAGTCCATACACAGCTGGAAGCTGTAGATCACAGGACACAGACAGACTGGGAATGGGCACATGTCTAATCCTATAAAACACTGAGTCACACAGACTGCATCGTGGAGATTTTAGTTACTTCATTCTAGCAAATATATGTAGATGTCGGAGGGGCTAGTAGTGGGCGGGATCACTAGGCTAGGAAGACGGAGAGAGGAGGAGGGACGAATAGTGGGCGGGATAGTTTAGTGAGACAGGGGGAGTGTAACAAAGTGAGAGAGAACTAGTGTAGAAGCTACACAGAAAGCTGCACAGCAGGAAGGTAGCACCAAGTAAACAAATGCAAAGGATGTAGCAGTAACCAGAGACACCCAAAAATCACTCCAAAAGCTGCTAAAGGTATATGGGTGTATTTATTAACCCCTTACTAGCACTAACAGACCATTCTATAAATTAAAAAAAAAAAAAAAAAAATTGAGCTCAGAAAGCCCCTTTAAAGCTAAGGCCCTATGTTGCGGAAAAGAAATGCAGTTTTTTTTGTTGTAGATTTTGTTGCGAGCCAAGAAAGGATTGAGCAGAGGGGATAAGTATAAGAGCTTCCTATAGATTTCACTTTCCTTTTGTAGCCATTCTTGGCTTTGGATCAAAAAATCCGCAACAAAATAAGCTCCATTTCTGCAACCTGGGGCCTCAGCCTTAGGCTCTTTGTACAAAGTATTTTCAGCCCTGCACCTTACTGATCTGCCATTTATGAGAATGAAATTATCCAGAGCATTTATCCACGCCCTGACTTACGTTAGGTTGAACTTGAAGTTGAATTGCCAGGTGTTGGTGCCAGGTGGGTACTCGCCCTTTTCATTCATGAAGGTGAGCCCTAGCTGTATAATCTTTAGTAGATCTACATTGCAGCGCAGGAGCTGGTACTGATAATCGATGGTGCTTCGAAACTCCCCTATCGGCCTCACGACCACACCAGGAAACTCTGTGTCCTATAGACAGCAAAGGAATGAAACCAATTATAAAAACTGACTGTAGAAGCCCAGAACCTGGATATACCACACAGCGAACAGCTAGTAATGGGTAAAGTAATGGGTATTTATCAAGCCATCGTATCTGCGTAACTTTTTGCTTCTTCTACATACAGAGTTTAAAAGTGCTGTCCAGGACCCAGACGTTTTCTATTTATTGCACCAACTAAATAAATATTCAAGCCAACGGGAAGCAAATTTGTAGATTACCACCAAAACGCCCCCCCCCCCCCCCCCCCGGTCCTGATAAATTCATGTGGTTACCGACACTGGTTCCTGTGACGTCATGTATACCATATATCGTGCACTTCACTGTCCTGGCATCAGTGTTCCCTGCTGTGGGCTGACCTAGCCCTGTCTTTGCCCGCCACTCTCTCATGGGCGCCTCTTCACAGTGCCAGTGTCTAGTGCACCCGATCTCTACTATCCGTGTACATTTACTTCCAATAGCAGGAATTTCACATTGGTGCAGTAAATATAAAATGTTTGGGTCCTGGACGACTCCTTTAGACAGAGTGGCTGGACAGGAAAGGTCCTCCAGAAAGAGAGATGTTCACTGCAGCCAAGGGACCCTCCTTACTTCTCTATTAATGCAGTTTTCCCATGAACCATCGTCCCCAATCCCAGCTATCACAATTGGGATCCCTGAGACCCCTGTGTAACTGAGCAGAAGCATGCATGACCACCACTCCATTCACTTCTATAATACTGATGGAGAAATGTACTCCACTGCTAAGGGTTTGACATACAGTAAATAGAGTAGGGGTCATGCTTGTCTGCTACTGCTCCATTCACAAACTTGTGATCGCTGAAAGTCTCAGTGGTTAGACCGCCAGACTACTCCATCTACAAGAAAAATGCTGTTATGGATATAGGTTTCTATGCAGATTAAAAAAGTATTTTTTCCATCCTCTAATGAATACGTCAATGACTTATCCACAGGATAGGTCATCAGTATCTTATCTGTGGGGGTCCAGCACTCAAACCCTATCCAGATCAGCTGTCCCAGCAGCCCCCAGAGACATAAGAGTGTGCAGACTGCTCCTATTCCCTGGTGCCTCGGCTATAGAGTGGACAGGACTGCAACCCTGCTCCTATTATTGAATAAAAGAGCTTGCACAAGCGCCATCCTTGACCACTGTAGCAGCTTGTGACGTATGGAGGCTGCCAGAACAGCTTATCTGTGTGCGGTCTGTGTGGTGGAACCCAACAGATCAGATCCTGATGGCCTGTCCTGTGGATAAGTCATCAGTATGAAATACCTTTTCAAGCTTAGATGCTTAGTAACAGTTGATACTTCCATAAAAGACAATTACTGACACAAAGCTGTTCCCAAAACGGGGTAAAGACCTTACAGAATTCATGATCCAGGAGGATCCCTTCAAGGTAACGAATATCAGATAATCCATGTAAACGTTAATTGTAACAGGCAGATAAGAGTGACGGCACTCACCATTGCAATGTATCCATAGGTGCGGACAAGCTCTCTGATCTTGCGCATCTCCTCCTCCAGGTTCACCGCCCAAACCTCACATATAACCTGACTGTTGTCAACGACGGCAGCTGGCATTATGATGGGACGCGTGGTAACTGCGGGGTAAGGACTCCGTAAGAAAGAGGAGTGGAGCTGCTCGTCCTGGACAGAGGGAGGGTTTACACCTGTCAGAGTAACAGGAAAGTATTATTAGGGTTCTTAAGGTTGTCCAACTCACTGCACACGTAGAGGAAACCATGGCACACACAAGAGATTACTTGCTCAGCAGTGCAGGTATGGAGATAGAAAAGAGACAACCGATTACACTTTAGACATAAATAACCTTTTTCAGATCAAAACAGCCAGAGCAGTGTATGGCGAGAAGAATCTAGGCAGGGTGACACTTGAAAACAATCTCTTCAGTGTTCCTCAAGAAGACAAATACATGCCAACAACGGACAACAGACGCAAACAAGGTAACCCCACCGTGGATGTCCGCTTATAAGCCAGAGAATAAAGCAGAGTCATCTCTGAAGTCTGATGTGTTTCTAAAGTAAAAGATGTCCACTGTATACATGGTGGCCTTGTCACAGGTGGTGATGGAGGCGGGAAGAGGGGGGCGAGGATAGTATTGGGCAGTGGATAGGGAGAAGAGATGGAGTAGAAGTATAAAGGGGAGGTTAAGGGAGAGAAACCATGTTTTGTTTTGTTTTTTTGTTAAAGAAGTTTTCCAGCCCCAAATGATTATTCATACTGATGACCAAGGACACCATGTGATCTATCGGGGTCCAACACACAGATCAGCTGTACCAGCAGCCTCCGGGTGTTGGTAACAATTAGAGGACAAGCATTGTGTGCAGCACTGCTCCTACTCATGTAAGGAGATGTACAGCAGGCCTGTCCTCTACATAGTGATGGTTTATTGGGGGAATTACAGTACCGACCCTATTACTTGTACAGAAGAGGTGCTGCAAATGCTCTCTGTCCACTAGCAGCTTGCGGCACCAGGAGGTTGCTAGAACAGATAATCCGTGCAGGGTCTGGGTGTCAGACCCTGACCAATTACATCTTGTGGACAGGTCACACAGTATGAAAAATCAGTTTGAGGCCAAAAAGTCCCTTTAAGGAACCTAACAAAAGTTCAGTGAGGAGTCAGATGTACTTGATGCAGGACTCCATCTTCTACCACCTATTGACTTCAGTGAAGAAACTGTTGAGCGTAGCTTGTAGTGGGGGGTTAAGACTGCGAGGGATAGATCACACTCCAGGGCAGGGCTGGAGCAGCAATTTCATTATTCTTATAGATATCAGACTCCTGGTTATCAAACTATCATGGCATGGCCTTAGTTACAACCATAGTACATACATTGTCCATATATGATAGATCAGGCATGTATAACAAGACGCAGGCTATGGAACATGTGAAGTGACGCTGCTAAATGGAAAAAAGTGAATGTACGAGGGCAAACACAGGACCAAGCCCGTCTAATGCAGTGCCTGACATTACTGTTATATACACCTACTCAAGAGCCCTTGTACAATATGTCTGTTGGCTGTCCAGGCTTTAGTGAACGCTCTTATCACCAGGTCGGACACTTCTGCAACTGAGTATGAGCAGCCAGACATCTGATTTTGTGAGGAGCGCAGGTATAACTTACGGAGCAGAGGCTTGAGGCTTTCCCCAAGTCACGGCAGAGATAAAACTGTTTAGTCATCTCTGTAGCTTTTAAATTGGATTTAAAGACATTGTCCAGACCTCCGATACTGTTTGCTGTTACCTCTTCACTGCATGCCAACTACAATGCTGTACACTGTATAGCGACTGGGACTGAGCTACAAACAGGTCATGTGATCAATGAATATGATGTCATTTGCCTGAGAAAAGGAAGTAGGAAGTGAAACCCCTTTAATATATAATTACTGTTGAAGTATACCTAAGATGGACCCCCCTTCCCCATCTGTTACTAAAGACCTAACACCCAGCACAGCCACCAATGGGTCGGGGAGTTGTAATTAAAGGGGCTCTATCACTGGGAAAAGTCATTTTTAGCTAATCACATCCTTGTATAGGCTTTAGAAAGTCTATTCCACACCTACCTATAGTATGTAAATTGCCTCAGTGGTTTCTGAATAAGTCTGTATTTATTCATATGCTAATGAGCTTCCAGCCAGCACAGGAGGTTCCCAGCAGCCTCCTCTCTGCTATTATCTCCTATGTGTGTGAGGCAAACAGGAAGCCATCAGCAGCAGCAGTCTCCCATAGAAAACAATAGGAGTCTAATTAGCAACAGTCAACAGTCTAACAGACAGACAACAGTCTAATTAGCATATGAATTAAAACTGACTTATTCAGAAACCACTGAGGCAATCTACATACTATAGGTAGGTGTGGAATAGACTTTCTAAAGGCTATGCAAGGATGGGATTAGTTAAAAATGACTTTTCCTAGTGATAGAGCCCCTTTAAGTTACATAGTAAGGAGTGGACACTGCTTCCAGTCACATGACCCAGAGGTCGTGGACATGGCCACAACCCCCAAGTCCACCAACAATCGCCAGACTAGTTGAGTAAATTACAACTCCATGGACAACCCCTTAGGGAGGGTTCACACGATGCAACGTGCCGCATGATGTGGCACGTAGACGCCGCGTGATCTTTTGCGGGCCGTACACACTCCCACAATGGGAGCGTGTACGGCCCGCAAAAGGTCACGCGGCGTCTACGTGCCACACCACGCGGCACATTATACCGTGTGAACCCTCCCTTAAAGAGGTTTCAGCAGTTTGCCTAGCATTCAGTGAGGCAGCATTGTTCATCCAAGCACCACAGCTTCCATGAACATCTAATCATAAGGGGGAGCCTGGCATCAGAACCCACCAATATGATAATGGTGACCTATGTTATGGACAAGTCATTGGTAACACAACCCCAGAAAGATTTATTGGCCCACTAATAATTGCTTTAACATCCGAATTTACTTCTACATGGTCAATTTTATATCATGTAATTGAAAGGAAGGCTCTAAACATATGTCCTGAATAAGAAGGAAAGAGATATTACCAGACACCTCTGATGATGGACTGACTACCTGCTGCTGAAGAAGAAAAGGATCCAGTATGTTAAAAAATGAACATGCCCGACATCAGTCTCTGGGGAGAGACAGAAGGACCCCAACACATCAGACTGTCACAAAAAAGCCTGCTGGAAAGTAAGAATACTCTCACTAATAGAAGGGTTAATAGTTTATCATCGTCATTAAGAAAATTAAGTGAATGAAATAAAATCTAAATTTAATCAATATTTGGTGTGACCTTTGCCTTCCATCAGTTCTTCTCGGAACTTGTAGACATATTTTTAGCAGAACCTCAGATGTTCCCGCCATCTTGGAGAACTAAGCCCAGATCTTCTGTGGATGTAGACTTGCTCCAATCCTTCTGTCCCTTCGTGTAATCCCAGACAGACTGGATGATTTTGAGATCAGAGCTCTGTGGGGGCCATAGACCAGGACCCCTCCTCCAAAGGACAAAGGTCACACCAAATATTGATGGGTTTTACATTTTTCTTTTGTTCACTCACTTTATTTTATGTGGCAATAATAAATTATTAAAGGGATCCTACCAAACTATTTTTTCTCATTAACACATCGGAATAGCCTTAAGAAAGGCTATTCTTCTCCTACCTATCGTTGTCTTCTCGGCGCCCCCAATGCTGCGAGAGAGCTCTCTCCAGCGCTGCCTCCGTCTTCTTCAACATCATCCTCTTCACCCGATGCAGGCTTCAGACTTCTAGGCCTCGGGCAAAGCCAACTGCGCATAGCCCAACGGCCACAAGAAAATGGCCGCTTACACAGTATTGTAAGCGGCCATCTTTTTGTGACCGGCAGGCATGCGCAGTCAGCTGCCCGAGGCCTAGAAGTTTGAAGCCACCACCGGATGAAAACCCGTTCCTGCAGAAGATGGAGGCGGCGCTAGAGAGTTCTCTTGCAGCATTGGGGACACCCCCAGTGCCGTTTGAGCGCCGGGGTCCGCGGGTGCTGCGAGAGAACTCATTTGCATACCAGCAAAAACCAGATTATATACAGAACAGCGGCCCGGAGAAGACATCTAAAGGTAGGAGAAGAATAGTCTATCTTAAGGCTATTCCTACGTGATAGGTAGAAAAAAAATGGAGTTTAAATGATAGGATCCCTTTAAGGCTCATCCACATGACACCCCCAACAGAAACTTGACTTGAGCCTCCATTTTCTACCATGGTTTAAAAATGCTCCATACTCCACTGTGTGAACATACCCCAAGGATGCAAGTTAAAACTACATTGGAGGGAAAAATAACTGTATTGATGCTGTTTCCTCATTTTACAAGGTAACATTGTAGATTTACTATTTATCACCTGCAATATTAAGAAACTGCACAAAAGACACACCAAAACTGCACTGTGTGAATGCTTCCTAAAAAGGCTTTCCCACCATAAGCATTGATGGCATATCTATGAAACTGGTGACTACTGGGTCTCTGACTGCCACCCTACAAAGCCGCTGCCACTATGGTGGGATCATCGTGAGGCCAGGGGAACACTGTATATGGCAGTATATACATACATACGTGCAAACCCTACACAGCCATAAACCACAACTATACTTCACATGGCTGGCCACGACTGCTGTAGCGTCCATGTCTCCAAACATCTGCTGGGCACACACAGGCCTTGTACCCGACTCACCTCCCGAGCTCTGTCCTCAAGCGCCGGCACCAGACCGCACAAACAGACGTCTATCCAGAAGCGGCACCTACGTAACGACCTCTCTATGGTACCGTCCGCTGCTAACCGTCCAGCTACTCCAGCCTGTCGTCTCTATGGTGCAGGAGGAAAAGCAGAGAGGCGCATACCGTACAGCGAGACACAGGGCTGTGATCTGTACTGCGTGCGCATGCGTACAGCGGAGATCACGTCGCGATAAACGAGATGGCGCAGATGCACGTTGGGCTCGAATATACTGCGCATGCGTATCGTGCAGATACAGTTTTGTGTGTATTTTTGTTTATATTTTAGTTGCAAAACTTGCAACTTTTATTAACCTCATAGACCTGGGCTGTGTAGGGATTCTGTACATCTACAGTGACTGCCCAAATAGGACCCAAGGCAGTACCTGAGTTATACTGACACCTAGTGGTCAAATTATGCTGCAACACAGTCTTCAAGAAGTCTAACCATACATTCCCACTCCAGAGTACCATCTTGTATACCTCTCAGCTCTCAGAGGACAGCAAGAGGGAAAGAATGTGGCGTCACGACGTGGCGAATGTCACTCTACCCATTCCCATCCATTTATGCCCCCACACAATATAACCCCTAGAGTCACCTTAACATGGTATGCCCCCACATTATAATGTCCCCCTCTTGCAGTTGCCCCCACATTATAATGTCCCCCTCTTGCAGTTGCCCCCACATTATAATGTCACCCTCTTGCAGTTGCCCCCACATTATGTCACCCTCTTGCAGTTGCCCCCACATTATAATGTCCCCTCCTGCAGTTGCCCCCACATTATAAGGTCCCCCTCTTGCAGTTGCCCCCACATTATAATGTCCCCTCCTGCAGTTGCCCCCACATTATAAGGTCCCCCTCTTGCAGTTGCCCCCACATTATAATGTTCCCCCTCCTGCAGTTGCCCCCACATTATAATGTCCCCCCTCCTGCAGTTGCCCCCACATTATAATGTCCCCTCCTGCAGTTGCCCCCACATTATAATGTCCCCTTTTGCAGTTGCTCCCACATTATAATGTACCCTCTCCTGCAGTTGCCCCCACATTATAATGTCCCCCCTCCTGAAGTTGCCCCCACATTATAATGTCCCCTCTTCTGCAGTTGCCCCCACATTATAATGTCCCCTCCTGCAGTTGCACCCACATTATAATGTCCCCTCTTGCAGTTGCCCCACATTATAATGTCCCCCCTCCTGCAGTTGCCCCACATTATAATGTCCCCTCCTGCAGTCGCCCCACATTATAATGCCCCCCCTCCTGCAGTTGCCCCCACATTATAATGTCCCCCTCCTGCAGTTGCCCTCACATTATAATGCCCCCCTCCTGCAGTTGCCCCCACATTATAATGTCCCACCTCCTGGCCATTGCTGAGGTAAGTAGCCTGGAGAGTAGATGTCGAGGAATCAGAGGTTCATACAAGGACAGGAAATTTTGGTCTGATGCTTGTGATGTCATCAAAAGGCTTTTCTTCTATTTCACCCATTGACCGGTTTCTGTAGAAGGTCTCTCTCACAATTCTGCCAAGAGAAATAAGATGTTGGTAAGAAAAATTCTCATATGTAACAAGGGCACATACAGTGGGGCTCTCTTACTGGTAAAACACCTTTAGATTTTCTCTTTAGATCCATCAGCAGACGATAGATAACAGTCACTGAATGGATTTCACACTACACTGTACCGACAGACAAGGGAGATAACCTTAAAATCCACTGCCCCCCCCCCTTCCCCCCAGTTACTTTGACTCATCTGTTATTTTGTTTTACAGGTTCTTGTTTTGGCTTTATGACCTGCCATCTATCATTGGCAAATATGAATCCACAGAAGAGTTTTTGATGTGCTTCAACCATTGGTGGTTTATTGGCTTCGCTGAAGGAGTCTGTGGAGAGAAGATACGAGGACCAAAGTTTAAGTACAAGCAACAGAAAGAACTGTATTACTAGCACCATCATCTCTGCATCAGATACTTACTCTTTGTAGTTACAAAAGTGGATGAGCTCTAGCTCCCTCTATGTCAGTCCAGTTGACGTACCCTGAAGAACGGATGTTCCCTGATGTTATTTGCAGCTTCCTGCCGACTCACTGGTGACTTGTTTAACAGTTGTAAAAATACATTAAAGGGGCTCTATCACTGGGAAAAGTCATTTTTATCTAATCACATCCTTGTATAGCCTTTAGAAATGCTACTTCACACCTACCTTTAGTATGTAGATTGCCTCAGTGGTTTCTGAATAAGTCCGTTTTTTTATTCATATGCTAATGAGCTTCCAGTCAGCACAGGAAGTTCCCAGCAGCCTCCTCTCTTCTATTATCTTCTATGTGTGTGAGTGAAACAGGAAGCTGAGTCATCATCATCATCAGTAGCCTGTGCATAGGAAACAACAGGGAGAGGAGTGCACGATGTATCGTGCACCAGTCTAATTAGCACATGAATTTTGAATTAAAAAAAATAATTAGCACATGAATAAAAACGGACTTATTCAGAAACCACTGAGGCAATCTACATACTAAAGGTAGCTGTGGAATAGACTTTCTAAAAGCTATAAGGTGTGATTAGTTAAAAATGACTTAGTCTCCTTATATGATGATGTTTACCATGGTGGTCTAAATCAATGCCTGGCCAACTCTGCCACCAACATGGTGTCATAAAGGATAAGTGAATATATATTAACCCAGTCTATCATGTCTCTGGCCTGCAGGTCCAGTCCTTTAGGGTAGAGGGGATCATCCTCGATCAGTGACAATATGCCGTTTTCAAGAAATATTCCCTCAAAGAATGGATATCTAGCAGTAGCCATTACATAGAACATCACACCAGCCGAAAACCAGTCCACTGCCATGTTGTAGGGGTTCTGTAGAAGAATCTGTGGAAACATCCGGGAGACAATAAACGTTAGAACATTGTTCTGATCAGCAGAAATCTTAGAGATGTCCAGACCTGTACACAGTGATAATTCGGTAACATGTAAATGATTCCTGATCTTAGGGGTCATATATCTAAGAGTACCGGTACCTTCTGAGACTTTACTATCCCAAAGATATTCATCACGGCAATGCCGAAATCGGCGATCTTCAAATGACCAGCGCCGTCCAGTAAGATGATGGCTGGCTTTATGTCTCTGTTAGAAGAAAGAGTTTGTAAAACATCATATTTATCACATAGGTTGTACTGATAGGACTCCTAATAGTATCTACAAACATAATGGATAAAGCGAATGGGGTTACCAGATGGTATACATACCAGGTCTACACAGAAGAAGACTTGCTCCACTTAGCTGTGTATGATTCCTCTGGTGTGGAGAAACTGCAGATAATCTCAGCTGCAGAAAATCTGGTAAAAAGATAGAGAAAACATCACCATCAAAAATGTCATCCACCAAACTATGAGACTTAGGGTTGGTTCACACTAGCATTTGTATTCTGGAGTCCGCATGGACACCCCCCGGACGGAATACAATCGCAATTGTAAGTGGTGTGCTAGCAAAGCGCACGGACCCCATAGACTATAATGGGCTCCGTGTACTTGCCGTGCACTGCACGCACGAATCATTCTAATTCTGCAGAAGACAAACACATTTGGGGACATAAATCAATGATTTTTGCATCGCCATCTTCTGAGATGCCTAACATTTTTATTTTTCAGTTGACAGAGCCGTCTCTGCTAGAATTACAAGCCGGATTACAATTGGCGCCTCTCTATGGCTGTATGTCAGACAGCTGGGGATCTCACAGTATTTGTGAATCCCAATGGTCTAGCACTTCTCCTGACTCCGTCTGTCATTATTTTACTTTTGTGATTTTAATAAAGCTGTAGCCATTTTGACACCCAAAATAAAGTGTTTTGTGCATTTATCCCAAAGCCAATATTTACCGTAACAAAAATCCAAAGAAGAAAAATCAGCTCACCGTATCTTCATATGAACAAAGAAACCTCAAGGGAGCCCGGCTTGCAGGTGACTCTCAACCCGCCGTCCACAAGAAATATCCAACACGAAAAAAATGCCAGCTACATCCAAGAGGTAATCCACAAAATTCCGCGATAGTAATAAAATATAACTTTTATTGCATCTTCATCTTTAAAAAAGTTACATAGTAACTGTAAAAGGGTACATCATTAACGCAAGGCAACGCGTTTCGGGAATCGCTGTTCCCTTTTTCTCAGCTCAACTCCTATACCCTCACTAACTCCTTATAAACAATTAGTTTACGAGACCCCTCCTTTTCCTGTTACACCTCCATACACCTTGTCTAATCAAACCCTCAATAAAAAAGTATATGCATATAACATTTACATTTTGTAACACACCATATAAACCTATAGATATTAACAATATCCATTCATTCAAGAAGGTCATATGAAGTACATGATATACATATCTCAAAAAAACATTCTTATTTAAATAAGTACTACCGCACTAAAACCGCACACACAATCGCGATTGTGTATAATCATTAATTCACATAGATGACACATACTACCGTATAAACACTGTAGCTATAGTATATAAACAACATCCTACCTTGTATGGAACGCCTATAAATCCATAAAATAAACTATGTTGAAGATACTGAAATAAAATGGGCTCCCCGAGTAAGATGCTTCCCATGTTGCTACCTACGCGCATGCGCATAGACTAGCAATTCAACGCATGCGCCATAAATCAAATCACTCCCATATAGAACTCGACCAAGAATATTAACATAGTGAGTCAGGCCGATAAAAATTTACGCGCATGCGTAATAGATGACATGCGCATGCGCAGTCAGTACTCAGCTCCTATGATAGACGTAAACTCCCCAAGCATACATATATAATAAGTTATGTCCCACAAAATATTGCTCCATTCTCATCTGATCTAATCATACACCTGACATAACTAAGTAAATATCAATACAGATGTATGTCATTTCCCAATTAATGATGTTCACTGTAATTCAATAAATATAGGATACATCTGTTCTAATATTGAGTCCCAATGGTTGACAAGTTTTTAATCTCATTATCCAATAAGCTTCTCTCAAGAGAAGCTTTTTTCGCCAGTCACCTCCCCTTGGAGGTCAGGAAACATGTTCAATAGCATAGTATCGTAGGCTTGTCATATCTCCTTGATGAACTTCCGAGAAATGCCGTGAGACTCCTGATGTATTCTCTCTACCCTGATTAGACTGAGTAATATGCTCGGAGATCCTCATCTTAACCTGTCTAATAGTACAACCTACATGCATAAGTCTACATACAGTACACTCCATAATGTAGATTACGTGGTCTGAGCAACAATTCATGAAAGAAGATATGGAAAAATTCTCTTTGTAATCCGCACTCTGAAATGAACTGGTTCTATACACGTACCGGCACATGTTACACCTACTCTGACCGCATTTAAAAAATCCTTTTAAGTTGAGCCACGTAGAGGAACTTTCTTTTTGTTTAATGTACATACTCGGAGAGATCATATTTCCTAATGTACATCCCCGTTTAGCAACTATTTCCACCCCATCTTGTAGGATGTCTCTAGTTATACTATCCTGTAATAAAATAGGCATATTACGGAAAAAAATGTTCCTAATATCTGAAAATTGCCTATTAAAAGATGTTGAAAAAACTAACTTTTTCTTAGTGATTCCTTTCTTTTGTTTATTATCTTCCAACAAAGAGTCTCTACTTCTTTCACTTACAATTTTTTCCGCTCTGGCTAAACTCCAGTTAGGGTATCCCCTCCTTCTGAGTCTATCTAAGGTAAGTTTCTTTTGGATTTGATAAGTCTGCTCATCTGAACAAGCCCTACATGTTCTTATCAGCTCTCCTACTGGTATGGGTTTCAACATATGCCCCGGATGCTGATGTGTTCAATATTTACCGTAGTTTGGGTGGTTTTAGGAAGGATTGAGGGACATCCCATATCCAAAAGTCATGGGAAACATGGTCTCATTCTACATGAGGTTTTTCTTACATTAAAAACTGCATCAAAACTGTATTCAGATTTTGGTTTTAAGTGTTGTCCAACCCTGGATCAAGTGATTGGAACCAGCACTTGGCCTCCAGCTTGCTCCGGATATTCTCCCATATTTACAGGAGCTATGGTGCTGGCAGACTATAGTAAAGCACCCCATTGCACCAATAACTAGTGATGGATATTGTGGTGGAGGAAGGAGATGGAGTGACACAGGGGCCAAGTGTCGGTTCTGATCATGTAACCAAAGTTAAGAACCAGCTTGGGAACCACAGGAACACACAAAAAGGGGAAATTAAGTGTAAAAAAAATTCCAAGAGAACCCCTCTAAAGCTTCTGGGTCTGTAAAAATCACTGACAGCACACGGATGACGCACAATAAGAAAGTATAGAAAATGCTAGAAAAATAGTTTTTCACGGATGTGAAAAAACAGATCAGCCGCAGACAGCATGTGACCTGAAAATAAGCAGAAGTTCTATCCATGGTTATCACAGGCAGATGTGAATGAAATCTAACGTTTTATTCACACAATTGTAATGTGCACTCAGCCAGGTATACTCCTGAGGGTAACCAGTTCCCACAGACCCCTCAAATATCGAGAACACCCTTTTATACATATATCAGGTTCCAGTGGTGTAACTAGGAATGGCGGGGCCCCGTGGCGAACTTTTGACATGCCCCCCCCCGACCGACACCGAAGACCTCGACCGACCCCCTCCTCCGCATTTCTGCAAGCTCTATTATGCCCCTAGTGGCCCCTGCACACAGTATTATGTCCCTCAGTGGCCCCTGCACACAGTATTATGTCCCTCAGTGGCCCCTGCACACAGTATTATGTCCCTTAGTGGGCCCTGCACACATTATTATGTCCCTTAGTGGGCCCTACACACAGTATTATCCCCCATAGTGGCCCCTGCACACAGTATTATCCCCCATAGTGGTCCCTGCACACAGTATTATCCCCCATAGTGGCCCCTGCACACAGTATTATCCCCCATAGTGGTCCATGCACACAGTATTATCCCCCATAGTGGCCCCTGCACACAGTATTATATCCCTCAGTGGCCCCTGCACACATTATTATGTCCCTTAGTGGGCCCTACACACAGTATTATCCCCCATAGTGGCCCCTGCACACAGTATTATCCCCCATAGTGGCCCCTGCACACAGTATTATCCCCCATAGTGGTCCCTGCACACAGTATTATCCCCCATAGTGGTCCCTGCACACAGTATTATCCCCCATAGTGGCCCCTGCACACAGTATTATGTCCCATAGTGGTCCCTGCACACAGTATTATCCCCCATAGTGGCCCCTGCACACAGTATTATGTCCCATAGTGGTCCCTGCACACAGTATTATCCCCCATAGTGGCCCCTGCACACAGTATTATCCCCCATAGTGGCCCCTGCACACAGTATTATCCCCCATAGTGGTCCCTGCACACAGTATTATCCCCCATAGTGGTCCCTGCACACAGTATTATCCCCCATAGTGGCCCCTGCACACAGTATTATGTCCCATAGTGGTCCCTGCACACAGTATTATCCCCCATAGTGGCCCCTGCACACAGTATTATGTCCCTCAGTGGCCCCTGCACACAGTATTATCCCCCATAGTGGCCCCTGCACACAGTATCATGTCCCATAGTGTCCCCTGCACTGAGTATTATGCTCCACTGTGGACACCCATAAACAATTATTATACTCTGGGCTCAGACCCCAGAGTATAATAATCAGAGACCCAGGGGGAATAAAAACATTAAAAAAAACACTGTTATTTACCTGTCCCCTGTCTCCGCTGCAGTCAGGGCCGCCGATAGGCCAGTACTACTGCTACTGGCGTCAGGGGCCCGGCCAAATTTAAAAATGGGGGGGGCCCGGTTTTGGCCTGCCACCTTGTGCCGGCCCCCTGGCGCCGGCAGCAATCATTGTATGTCCTGTTTCAACTCAGATCTGCGTCCAGAGGACGCAGATCTGAGTTGAACACATACGCGGCTGAAGCGAGGAGCTGACCTGTGTCAGCTCCTCGCTTCGCCGCTGCCGCCTCTCTCGCTGACACATATGCGGCTGAAGCGAGGAGCTGACCTGTGTCAGCTCCTCGCTTCGCCGCTGCCGCCTCTCTCGGTGACACATATGCGGCTGAGCTGGAGGGGACATGAATCTGGGGGCAGAGATGGGGGACATTAATCTGGGGGCAGAGATGTGGGGACATGAATCTGGGGGCAGAGATGTGAGGACATGAATCTGTGGGCAGAAATGGAGGGGACATGGATCTGGGGGCAGAGATGGAGAGGACATGAATCTGGGGACAGAGATGGAGGGGACATGAATCTGGGGGCAGAGATGGGGGGACATGAATCTGGGGGCAGAGATGGAGGGGACATTAATCTGGGGGCAGAGATGGGGGACATGAATCTGGGGGCAGCGATGGAGGGACATGAATCTGGGGGCAGAGATGGGGGACATGAATCTGTGGGCAGAAATGGAGGGGACATGAATCTGGGGGCAGAGATGGAGGGACATGAATCTGGGGGCAGAGATGGAGGGGACATGAATCTGGGGGCAGAGATGGAGGGACATGAATCTGGGGGCAGAGATGGAGGGGGGACATGAATCTGGGGGCAGAAATGGGGGACATGAATCTGGGGGCAGAGATGGAGGGGACATGAATCTGGGGGCAGAGATGGAGGGGACATGAATCTCAGGGCAGATGAAGGGTGTATATGAAGCTGGGGGAGAGACGGAGGGGGGACATATAATTTATGGGTGACTGTAGGAGGATTATACAGTTTTCGGGCAAATGGAAAATTAATGAGTGGGCGGAGTCAACATAACAGTGGGTGGGGCTAAATTTCCCGCGCCGCACATTTTGTCCCTCTTTTGGTTCTTCAAAAGTTGAGAGGTATGGGTACAGGGGGCAATGGAAAGATGTTAGAAGGTGGACGGGGGGATTGTTGGGGCATCGGGTGTGCAGCACTGCGGAGAGGGAACTGGGGCAATAATATATAATATATAAGTTTTTAGCTGGAGAATAATAATGATGCAGGCCGCTATGTTACTAGCATAGCAGCCTGTTTGGGGGTGGGACTTTCACTTTAAAGGAGTGTTCACATTGCGTTTTTGACCTCCCTTCCCGGGATCCGTTGGTAACCAGTCACAATCAGCTACCCACTTATCCCTGCACGGAGAACTGCAGGCCCCCCTTTTTTTTTAATGGCCAGTTCTTCGTGCATGGATAAGTTGACAGCTGATTCTGACTGGTTACCAACGGATCCCGGCAAGGGAGGCCAAAAACGCAATGTGAAAAAGCCCTGAGGATTTATTAGGAGGCTCTTATAGATGGTGTTGGCTCTCTATAGGCGCTGTCACACGTAGCAGATTTTACCTGCAAATAGAATCTGATTAAGCCTTGTAATGCTGCTAAATAAAGGGAAATGTAATACATAATTGGTATGACGCAAAATAAGGTAGTTTTAAAATGGCGGGGGAGGGGGGGCCCAGACACTTAGGCTGTATGGGGCCCCAAAATTACTGATGGCGGCCCTGGCTGCAGTCCTCCGCTGTTGTCCTTCTTCAATGACGTCAGACGTCACATGACCCGGGACGCAGGCCGGGTTCATGTGACGTCAGACAAATAGGCCTGAAGCCTGCCCAGATCGTGGAGAAATAAGTAACAGTGTTTTTTATGTTTCTTACCTCTCTCTGGCCTCCGATCATTATACTCGGGGGTCTGCAAAGACCCCCAAGTATAGTGATAGTCTTTGTGGGGCCCGCGGTGTCACTTACCGATCCCAGCCAGGACAGGTAAGTAAATAGGGCCCGTTACCGGCTGGAGTAACAACCTATTAATAAAAAAGAAAAAAACGAAGCGGTAGCGGCTGTCGCCGGGCCCCTAATGTCCCGGGCCCTGTGGCAGCCGCTACCATTGCTACCCCGGTAGTTACACCCTTGTCGTGTTCTGTTATTAAAACAATGTTCGTGTAAATAGATCCTGTAATTATAATGGGGCCATCTGCTGGCTGTTAATAAAAAGGCATGCCCAAGGCAATGAATCCCTGTCATGTGAATAAACCCTTAGGCAAACCTCCCAACTGTGCTACAGTATTCATCATATTGTAGGGGAAAGTATACTGTGCAGACAATTGGAGTGGGAGCTGTATACTGTACTGGTGGGGGGCTGTATACTGTGGGGGCAAGTACCATACCTCCCAACTTTTGAATATCAGAAAGAGGGACAATATGTGCGGCGAGCGTAGCACTCCTCGGCAAATTTAGCTCCGCCCAGTTTTGTGTTGACTCTGCCCATTTTCATTCATTTTTTTTCATGTGCCCCCACACAGTATAATCCTCCTACAGTCACCCGTACATTATATGTCCCCACATTATAATGTTCCTTTCCAACTGCCCCACAGTATTAGGTCCCTCTCCTGGTGCCCCAGTTTAAACTGGTGGAAACTAGAGGGGACATTAAACTCGGGCAGCTACAAGCAGACATTAACCATAGGGGTAGCTGAAGGGGGACATTCAACTGGGGGCAACTAGAGGCAGACAGGTCCCCCTCCAGTTGACCCTTAGTTGGACACAGTCCGGATAGAAAACTGTGTAAGGCTCATGGGCTGATGAGCCTGTAGTTCCTCTACATGTTTGGCTGATGTGATTGCCAAAAGAAAAGACACCTTTAGGGGCATAAATTTCAAGTCCACTTCTTGCATTGGTTCAAATGGAGGATTGCAAAGACCTACTAAAACAGTGGCAAGGTCCCATTGAGGAACTGGAGATCTTATAGAAAGTCTTAACCTGGTTGCCCCCTTGAGGAACTGGGAAATAAAGGTATTCTGGGTCAGGTGCCTGTTTAGACAGGCGGATAAGGAGGCCACATGGACTTTAAGTGTGGCTGGTGTAAGACCCTTATCCAGTCCATCCTGCAGGAATTCCAACAGAGATTGTACGGAAGAGTTATCCTGAGATACCTGTTTCTCCCTGGACCAGGTCTTGAAGATATTGAAAATTCTGATATAAGCCTGGCTAGTGGCCGGAGCTTTAGCGTGAGCTATAGTATTTTGGATGGCTGAAGGTAACACCTCTAATCCAGGTATGGACCGGTCAACTTCCAGGCTGTCAAGTTGAACCTGTTGAGATCCTGGCATACTCTGGCACCCTGAGTGACCAGATCGTGCTGTGTGGGGAGCCTCCAGTATGTTCCTCTGCTCATCTGAATGAGCTGGGTGAATCATGCCCTCTTTGGCCAGAATGGGTTGATCGCAAACACTGATGCCTGCTCCTGTCTGACTTTCATCAATACACTCGGTATCATGGAAAGCGGAGGGAAGATGTATGCCAGCCTGAACCTCCATGGTATTGACAGGGCATCTACTGCCAAAGGCTCGTCCTTCAGATAGAGAGCCACTTTGGCATTGTACTTGGTGGCCATCAGGTCCACCTCTGGAATTCCCCACATCCTGGTTATCTGATGAAAGATCTCTCTGTTCAGGAACCACTCGCCTGACACAGTCAGACCCCGACTCAATTGGTCCGCTATCACATTCAAGGATCCCTTGATGTGGACCACCATGAGATGCATGAGATTCTTCTCCGCCCAAGAGAAAATATGATCTGTTTCTCTCAGAAGGGTAGGAGACCGGGTACCTCCCTGCTTGTTCAGATAGAGGACTGCGGTTAAGATTGTCTGAACGTACTTTTACTGCCCTGCCCCGAATGGAGGGGGCAAAATTTAGAAGAGCAAGATCTAATGGCTCTGATTTCGCGCCAATTGGAAGACCTTGTCTTCTCCAAACGATCCCAAGTTCCTTTTGCGTACATCTCTTCTAGATGGGCTCCCCAACTGGTAAGAGATGCATCCGTCATCAACAGGGTCCAGACCGGCTGGACCGTGGACCTTCTGTCTTTTAGATGGAGCCACCATCTGAGCGACAGATGGGTATTGAGGGATAGATGGATAAGTGAATCCAGACTCCGAGGGCTGCGGTTCCATACTTTGAGGACCTCACTCTGGAGAGGGCGCATGTGTCAGATTGCCCACGGAACTGCTTCCGCTGAGGCAGACATAAGACCCAGGACCCTCATGGCTGTTCGGATCAACACTTGGCATCTCTGATAGAGATGTTTGGCAGCTGCCCTGAGTTTTTCCTTCCTCTGATAAGGAAGAGACGCTGTCATCTGGATGGAATCCAGAACGAACCCCAGGAAGGTTTTCCTTGTGGAGGGTTCCACATCTGACTTGCCCCAATTGATTATCCAACCAAGGTCTTGAAGAAGGGCGGTGGTGACTTGCAGATGATCTCTTAACACCTCCTCTGAGGGGGCTTTCAGCAGCCAATTGTCCAAGTATGGGACTATAAACAGTCATTGCAGCCTGAGGCAGCTGGCAATGGGCACTATGACCTTTGTGAAGACGTATGGAGACGTGGTGATGCCGAATGGCAGAGCCGCAAACTGAAAATGACATAGCTTACCGTGCATTGATACGGCTATTCGCAGATACTTCCGGTGAGGAGGAAAAATCGGAATTTGTAGGTAGGCATCTTTTAGATCCAATGTAGCGAGAACATCGCCCGGTTGGAGAAAGGCGACCACTGACTTTATTGTTTCCATACGGAAATGTAGTTAGCGAATAAAGCGGTTTAGGAACCTGAGGTCGATTATCATCCTCCAGCCCCCTGATGCATTTTGGCACCAGGAAGACTGGAGAATACACGCCTGCACCTCTCTCGCCCATCGGGACTGGTTCCAGGGCCTCCTTGTCCAGATACTCCTGAACCATTTCTTCCAGACTTGCTTGTTTTTGCCTTGAAAAAGAGCGGGTTGCGATATATCTAGCGTGAGGAGGAGACACAAAATCTATGTGATATCCGCGTTGAATTAGTTGTAGGACCCAAGGGTCCTGAATGTTTTTGCGCCAAGCTGGAAGGAATTTTTGCAGGTGTCCTCCAACCGTAGAGTTCTTGCTGAGATGGACACAGTAGTTGTCAAAAGGAGGGCTTCTTTGGTTCCTCCTTGGAGAAACGGCGACCAGAGGCCCTGGACTGAAACCCTGACCTTCTGAATTGTGGTCTAGATGACGATAATCAGTAGCCAGGGTCAGAGATGAAAAAGATTTCATGAGGTCGTCTCAAGGTACTCCATCATCAATATCTCTCCGCAAATTTTATAGATTAATTTGCAGCTGGTTGCAGACTTCGGAAGCGGCTATACCAATGGAGGCCTGAGAGGCCGCAGCAGTGTGAATACGCCTCTGTCAGGATATGGAGTTGCCGCGGTCTCCTTGCTGCGCGGCGTCTCCCTGGGAGACGTGTTAGGAGTTCTATTGGGTGTGCTGAGGTCATTAAGGGTTAATCTTTTCTTTGCTCTCAGTCTCCATGCCATTAGCCATCAGGTGTGTTCTCTGCTGCTATTTAATCCCCACCCAGGCATGGATCCTTGCCAGCCATTCACTTTGTGTTTCCTGGTCCCCCTGCTCAGTCTTATTCCCTGTCTGTTTGTATTCCATATGTTTCTTGGTTTTTAGACCCGGCTTGTATTTTTGACTATCCCTTGTCTTTTGATTTGGTACCTTTTATTATATCTCCTGGCTTGACCTCTTGCTCGTCTGACCTCGCCTTCTCTTCTGTGTCTTGCTGGGACTTGTGGTCCTCCCTGGTTCCATGCTGTTTAGTCTTTTGTTTTGCATTGCATTTACACTGTGCTTTCTGTTTAGGTGTGACCCCGTGACTCCAGTCCCTAGGACTTTCAGGGCCTCCTCTCCCCTTATCCTAGCCACCGGATAGAAGGTTAGGAGCCGTGGTAGGCGCACTTCAATTAGGAAGTGCATTGGTCTGCCTCATCTCAGATATTACAGCATAGTTATAGCTGCAGGGCCTGCGACCCCTTTTGTCATTAGTTGCACAGTGTTGCTTTCCCAGCTGTGTCACTTTGCACTGCCTGACCCTGACTCCAATCCTTACAGCCTCAACATGCATTCAACGCACCTGTCCATTGTGTCTGGCAAATTAAATCCATCCTCAGAAGGAACTACTGTGCGACACGAGAGTTTGGCTACGGCAAAATCAACCTTGGGTGGCGACATCCAGCTGGCATGTGCTCTTTCCTCTACAGGAAATATTAACTTAAACTTTTTGGATTGAAAAAGCGGCTTGTCAGGACGTTCCCATTCAGTTCTCATTGCTTTGGCCAGGGCCGGATCCACTTGGAAGGTCCTGGACCTTCTATGGGTGGAATCTGAGGCTTCCCCCTCGTCAACATCGCGCCCGCCTGGGTGGATGGATGGATTTGAGGAGTTTCGACATTTTCTCTACTGGAAATGAATTTTTAGGAGCATCAGAATCTTCATCCGAAGAAATCTCCACTATATTAGAACCTTCTTCAGAAGGGCATCTTAAAGGCCGTGGTTCTCTGCGAGGTCTCTTGGCAGAACTGATAAGGGCCACTTTCATCTCCAGCATGGAATCAGAAACCAACTCTTTCACCCATGCAACCATATCGCGGAGGGCAGGTTCTTCAGGTGGGGGGGGGCTCGACAATGGCGGCATCTATTATGTTCATAGTTCATACCCATCAGGGAGTGGAATGTCGCAACCTCTACAAGCAAGATGTTTGCTCTTGGATGACCCCTTACGCCTGGGAGGCTCGTCCCCTTGGGGAGAGGAAGACATCTGCAAGAAAGAAAAACACACTAAGTATTTTAGAAATAGAGGACCATAGCCTGTCTAGGGTTAAACACTACCATGATAATAGCAATAGGAGCTTTAAACACGATAACAATACAAAAAACGCCACAGGAGCAGAAGAGCTTGGTCCGAATAGCAGAGCAAGCACCTAAGGTCTGGCATGGCTGGGCTTATATAGGACAGGGAGGAAGAGGAAGGGCTTTTGACTCCTCCCCAGTCAGAAAAAATTTAACTGACGTTGCATAAATTCATTATCATGGGGGACCCGGATCAATGCCAGGGACCCCAATCCATATGTCCTCTTATAATCATTATAATTAATATAATCTATTATAACCATTAACCAACATCCCCCACCAGGGGGAAAACAGGAGAGCAAAGCAGAGCAGCGCAGCGTGGCACCCTCCCACACTAAGGGGGAGGGGCCGAAATCCCGAGTGGCCGCACAGCCGGAACCCGGACGTCTGCGCATGCGTGGAGCGCATCACTGTAGTCCGGCAGAGCCGGCCAGGAAAGAAGCCGGAGGAGAGACACAGGAGCCCGGAGAGCAGCCCAACCGCAGCCAGGAGTGAGGAGACAGATAAGAAAACGCTCCCTGCCCCCCCAAAAATGGAGAAAACCAAGGCGGTAAGAGAAACCTCCTGCCACCTGTCCTGCACACAGGACAGAATAAAACACAAGGGGAGGAGGTTCCTCTTACCTTCTTATAGGGGGGGGGGGAGTCAGTGTCAATTAATTGTTTAATTAAAATTCCACCTGTCCTAAACCACGCACAGGGGTAAGAATACCCCATCTATTGTGCCGTGGTTTGGATGTGGGGGAAAGGCTATTCGTCTCCTACTCTCCTACCTTTAGAAGTCTTGTCCGGCCCGCCATTTGGTTAAAAACCCGTTTTTTGTCGGTATGCAAATGAGTTCTCTCGCAGTACTGGGGGTGGGCCTCAGCACTCAAACAGCACTGGGGGCGTCCCCAATGCTGCGAGAGAACTCTCTCCAGCGATGCCTCCATCTTCTTCAGCAATTGCCTCTTCACTCGTCTTCTTCCGGCTGGGGTCATACTTCAACGCCTGCGCAGTCGGCGGTGCCATCGGCCCGTAGGCAGAGCCGAGTGCACAGGCCGGCAGCCATTTTTTGGAGGCCACTTACGCAAGCATGCGCAGTACGCACCTGTAGTTCTATGGAGTACAGAGCGTACTGTGCATGTGTGCATAAACGGCCTCCAAAAAATGGCCAGTAAGGGACATAATACTGTGTGCAGGGGTCACTACGGGGGATAATACTGTGTGCAGGGGCCACTATGAGGGATAATACTGTTTGCAGGGGCCACTATGGGGGATAATACTGTGTGCAGGGGCCACTATGGGAGATAATACTGTGTGCAGGGGCCACTATGGGGGATAATACTGTGTGCAGGGCCACTATGGGGGATAATACTGTGTGCAGGGGTCACTACGGGGGATAATACTGTGTGCAGAGGCCACTATGGGGGATAATACTGTGTGCAGGGGTCACTACGGGGGATAATACTGTGTGCAGGGGCCACTATGGGGGATAATACTGTGTGAAGGGGCCACTATGGGGCATAATAATAGAACGCGCAGGAATGCTTTGGAGGGGGTTGGTCAAGGTCTTCGGCGTCAGTGTTGGTGGGAGGGGGGGGGGCCCATGTCAGAAGTTCGCCACGGGACCCTGCCATACCTAGTTACGCCACTGGAGCTTTATATATTAAGAGGTGTTATTTATACAAGAGCTATTAGGGGCATTATTATTACAAGGGGGTTATCTATATAAGGGCTATTAAAGGCATTATTAATACAAGGGACCATTAGATATTTAAGGGTGTGGTTAATTATATAAAGATTCATTAGGAGACATTAGAAGGTGAATAGCATAGAAGGGGGCATCATTTATATAAAGGGGCATTAGGATAGCAATAATATAAGGAGGCAATTAATTAAAGGGGTTTGTCCAGGATAATCACTTTTTTAATATGACACTGGGAAAGGTGAAAGAACTATATAAATTTATATGACTGTAATCTTCTCAATCCAAGTTATTCAAGCCACACGATGAATGCCACATAATTTATAGCATTGAAGCAATGGTGGAATTGTGTGAGCATTTTTTACTGTTCCTCCCAGAAAGAGTTAAAGTAAAAGTTAAAGGGATTGGCCACCTTCAGACCAATATTGACAAACAAATGTACAATAAAAAGATATACAATTTTCCAATATACTTTCTGTATCAATTCCTCTCGGTTTTCTAGATCTCTGCTTGCTGTCATTCATTCTGTTACTTCTAGAGGATAAAACTCTGACCATGGTCATGTGATTTACGGTCCATGGTCATGTGATTTACCAATCTCTTTAATGAAGAAGATGTTTGTAGCCCAAAATGGTGACATTAAAAACTATAACTTGTCCTACGAGTAGGATACAGTGTATTTACCAACATATTACTTTAACTTCCAAGGACTCTTGGCAGCTGACAAGAGGTTTCTAAGTATATCATGTGCGATACTGGGAAGGCAGGATACAAAGATTCCAAGATGTCATTATCGGATCTATGACAACATGTTTACTACTCCTAGTTAGCTGAACATTATCTTACAGAAGAGAAAAAACTATCTTGTAAGGTGCAACAGACTTAGACTTCATGTACACGACCATAGACAGACACGTATGGCATCTGTGTCCTTTTCCGTGATTTCCACTAACCCTATCAATAGCACAGACGGACTAAGCCACAAAAAGTAGTAAGTAAAAAGCAATAAATATAGATCATCAATGCCCAGAGAACCACTTTAAAGGGATTGGCCACCTTATCATGATTTTCACAAAAGTGCTGTAAACTGCACTAAAAATCATTTACCCATATAATGTTATCAGTACTTATCAGTTCTGATTCACTTAATCGTCTGTTTTTCTCCTTCTAAACTAACATTCAATCTTACATCACTGCTGAATCTGTCCAGCTAGAACAAGACGGACTGAAGCTGACAGTATCAAATTATTTAATTAAGTCTGTGGAAGGGAATATGCCACTGGTGCTGATATTAAGTTTCTAGCTTAAATCAAGTGCTTTATTCACATCAGTACTAAAGATGAGTGAGTAGTATTCGATCAAGTAGATATTCGATCAAATACTATGTTTATTCGATCGAATACTACGGTATTCGAAATACTCGTACTCGGTCAAGTACCATGCGGTAAACGTAAAGGAGTTTTCCACTTGGTATTTGACCGAGTATGAGTATTTCGAATACCATAGTATTCGATCGAATAAACATAGTATTTGATCGAATATCTACTTGATCGAATACTACTCACTCATCTCTAATCAGTACAAGCAAGTACTTCTCTCTGATGTTCCACGTGATGCTTCTGAGTTATAGAGGCTAGATGAGAAGATTCTCCTCTACTATCTGTGTGCAATGCATGCTGCTCATCAGAGTCCGTATAATGGAGGGTGGACGCTCTTCTGTGATGTCATAAATTCGGGGTCTCGACTGTGGCCTGTGATTGGGCGTCATCATGCTTGGCGTGCCCAGGTCACCGTTGATGCACAATCACAGGCTTCAGAGCAGAGCACGAGCTGATGACATCACAGAGCAACCCCAGACGCCGCAAGGAGGCCCAAGAGAGGTAATGGAAAATGAGTATGAATGTTTTGTTTTTCACCTCCCCTGGGCATCCACCTATTATGCTCTGGAGTCTTTAATCCATTGTAATGGGGCAATTGGAAGGAGGCAATACATACTGAAGGGGACCAGAAACTGGGGGCAACTGGTGGGGAATATTATAATATAATGTCTGGGGGCCACTTGGGGGAGCAGGTTAATGTCTAGTGGGCCAAGGGTGGAACAGGTTAAGGTCTGAGGAGCCACAGGGGGTGTACAGGTTAATGTTTGAGGGGCCACTTGGTGGGGGACAGGTTAATATGTGAGGGCCTTTTATATTCTATAGGGTCACTGCAGGGGCATTTGGCTGTGTAATGGGCCACTGAGGGACATTTTATGGGGCCAATAAAGAGGCATTATACTATATGGTGGCCACTGAGAGGGCATGATAATTTGAGCAAGTCAGATAAGTGATTGTGATGGGGGTGGGGGGGGGGCCACGATTCCTTTGCACTGACCCACCAATTTGTTAAAACTGCCCTGTCTGCAATTGGAGTGTTGCTATGCCCCATACACATTATGTTTTTTGCTGAACATTTCCAAATCGTCAGTTTTGTCCTGTACACATCCAATGTATATGGCCTGATGACATTATATTCTGGAGACGTTATATTCCTCATTTCTTCTGTCCCTGCTCTCTCGAGGTGGATGTCTGTTTTTAATGTCCTGCCATGTATTGGCCATGACTAGCTCACGTCTATGTGCGGTCACTGAAGCATTGGTGCCATGAATTATTAATAGGAGCTGAATGATGTTTTGTGTGTTATCGTATTGTGTCATGAATTGATCCCTGGCAGGACTTTATCTCTGGCAGATAGCTGATCCTGCACTTATTATCTGTCCTGTACAGTACTGTGAAATATCCCTGACCTTGTTTCACAACGACCAAATTTTACTTCAGAAAATATTTTCCGTCCCTCTTCGTTGGACTTTCATCTATTCTGAGATTTCACTTAGTGAAAGTTCAGTGGAAATATCGTCAATTCTTTTTAACACTTTCAGGACCAACCAATTTTTTGGCTTTAGGACCATGCAAAAAAATTGTCATTTTTAGTTGTTTGCAGGTAAAGTTTTAGTTTCTACTTTGTTTGTTATGGTGGTGAGTATATCTAATATGTGGGGGTTATACTGTTGTATATAGCTTTATTAAAACTAGTTTTGTGAATTTTTTTTATTGTTACTTAAAGGGAGTTTGTCAGCAGACCCCATCATATCAACCCAGCCTGCAGATAAATAGGTTAGGGTCACCTGAATCATATAGTGTTTTTCCCTTGTGAATCGCTGCCTCCATTGTTGAGATATCGCTGTTTCTGTTCATATGCAAATTGACTCTTTGTAGCAAGGTGGGCGCCGCCATTGCTCAAGAGAGTTCATTTGCATATTGACAAATACAGTGATATCTCGGCAATGGAGACAGCAATTCACAAGGGGAAAACACTGTATGATTCAGGGCTCGTTCACATCTGCGCCCGGTCTTCGTTCTGCAGGTTTCCGTTTCCTGCACAAAACAGAGGCAAGAGACGGAAACCTGCAGGACTCTTTTATGCCCATTCATTTGAATGGGTTTGAAAGATGTCCGGCCATGAGCGGCGTTTTATGCTCTCCGCCACGAAACCGGTTTTTTAAAATCGGACACAGAGTCGGACATGCAGTACTCTGTGTCCGGTTTTTTTAAAAAAAAAACGGTTTCGCAGCGGAGAGCATAAAACGCTCACTGCCGCTCACGGCCGGACCCGCTCTGACAGCTTTCCGTCTTCTGCCGGCAGAAGACAGAAAGCTGAGAACGGAGACCCGAACGCTAGTGTGAACCTAGCGTCACGTGACCTAACCTATCTATCTTAGGTTCCGTTCACACAATGTAACGCAAAAGCAACAATTCTGACACGTAAACGTGTGTCAGAGTCAGCGCTGCAAAACAGAATCCCATTGACTTCAATGGGTTCCGTTTAACATGTGTAACACATTGAAATCAATGGGAGGCTTTTTAACCCATTGATTTCAATGTGTTACACGCGCTAAACGGAACCCATTGAAGTCAATGGGATTCTGTATTGCAGCGCTGACTCTGACACGAGTTTACGTATCAGAATCAATGGCGTGTTACATCGTGTGAACGGACCCTTAGGGGCTGGATTGGTATGTCAGGTTGTAGTGAGAGACTCCTTTTAAGAGTACATTCACACCTGCATCATGTTGGACTAATTCTTCTGAGCCGTAGTAGGAACAGAAGAATATACTAAATATTAAAAGTGTTCCATCTTATGACAACAGATTCCAAGACTATAATGCTGGACAATAAAGTTGTGCTCTCAGGATTTTTTTGGTCCATTATTTTAGACAAATTTGAGCTTTTCATAAAAATATTGACATGTCATTGTGATGTTTTGGAAATTTTGACTGGCTCAAAAGGGGTGTATGGGTTGCACACAACTCTGTTCATTTGCTTCTGCCCCTTCTTCTGGATGATCCGTGAAAGTTTCAGCACCTGGACCCAACAAATTGAAAATTACGGCACTTACTATGACATGTCAAAGGTTTTGGGAAACAAGTGGTACACGCAATTTTATATGTAATTATTCCATGTCTTGGCTACATGCCATGGGCCATTTTACGTGGATTGTATTACTGTGCTAGTATGGACAGCATAAATTACATGGATACATTTAGGGGTGTCTGTAGGAAAGATTAAAGTGTGTGAAGTATTGGAGTTACCACCAGAGTGTACCTCTGCAGCCAGTGACGTAACTAAAGTCTTGTGGCCCCGATGCAATCTTTTGTCTGGGGCCCCCTACCTCATCCCTACAGCGAATTCTTGATAGTGATGGTTACGGGAGCTAAAGAGTTTAATCCACCTTAGTGTGGTTAGGGTAATCTGTGGGTCTCCTTGGTTTATGGGCCAGATGGAAGCTGCAATACTGATGCCAGTGCTTATGGGCCCTCTAAGGCTCCTGGGCCCTGCAGTGAATGCACCCTCTGCACCCCCTCAAGTTACGCCCATGATTGCAGCATACTTGCTAATTCTCCCAGAACATCCAGGAGGCTTCTACAAAAAGAGATGACCTCCCGGCGTCCTAGAAGAATGGGTGAACCCAGTAGACTAGTCCTACATCTAAAGAGCGGGCCCCACATTTATTCCACAGCACAATGTCCACAAAAGATGGAGATCAAGAGGTGTCCCCTGATGGGTTAGGGTAACCCTTTTAGGCTTTGTATCAGGCCTAAGGGTTTCAAAGCAGAAATCTGAAGCAACTGATGAGAGTTATTGTTCCACTCAAGGCCTCATGCACACTACCGAGTATGAAGACTGAGTCGTATCCTATGGAGGTTCCGATTCTCCGTTCTATCCCGATGATTATAAAGATTTATCCTGCTCTGTGACATAAGAAAAGAACCCGCCATTGAAGACAGTGGGGAGGGGAATGGTGACAGAGATCTCTCATGTGCCACTCATATGCCAACAAAGTAACATTTGAGTGTATTCTGCTATGAAATTGTCCCCCTTCCCCCTTGGCGTGCAAACTTGATCGTAAGCATGTAGCCACATCCCCCATATTAGTAAGGGCCCTAGACATAAAGTGTCTTCCCTGCTAAGACCCCCGTCATCAGACTTCTCAACCATGGTCTATGAGAATGGACTCTCTAAACCAGACAGCCCCTTCGATGACATGAATGGAGTCTCTGTGTTATTCTGCCTTCATGGCAGTTTCACATTTAATCCCTAGTTTTGCTTTGTGCTTCTAGTCTGGAGTTACATTCACTGACCTTTTCCCTGCATTCATTGTGTTCTGGGGGCAACTTGTGCTTGGAAGGATTATCATGGGGGCTTGGCATTTGGCACAGGCAGTGGATGTCAACACAGGGGTTACATTCTAATAAAAGAGACACACCCCTAAATACGAGAGTGTCTGTTAGAAGGAAAACAACACCGATCCCCAGTTTGGGATTTCTGATACTCTGATTTATTCAAATTAAGGTTCCCTAATCCTAAGGCCGGCCAAACACAGATAGCTGGTAGCCAATTGGGCTATCTCTCCCTACCCCCTGCTGTAGACACACTTGGGCAAGTATGCATGAGTTCTCTTTAAGGGAGTAAACCACTATTAGACATGTCTGGCAGTAGCTTATCTTCAAGAACCAAAGGATAGGCTATAAAACCCAACTACTCAATTCTTATCTCCTTCCTTATCTGTTATTTTTTTTTGTTACAGTTCGCCGTCACCACCTTGGCGTGATACCATGCCCCAGAAAAGATTGGAAAGCCGCTCCCACATGCCCGCTGTCCTCCCACAGTGGCCTTCGTGTAGAAGAGGAAGGAGAACAGGGAGAAGATCTGGTCTGAGATAAAGCAGATGTGTACTAGGGGCATGGAACGAGTTCTAGTTAAATTTTGTTTGGTTACGGTTACATTGTTAAAGAAAGATCAATAAAGCTGTGGCCTACCCACTTAATCTACAATAAAGGTGTGAGTGTGGTTATTTTAGGGACGGTGATGGGAAAGAAGTAGGTCCAGTAAGTCGGTATTCATGGCACATGGTTGTGGGTCCAGCCATATAATTTAGGAGGCACTGACAGTACCAAATGCCAAACTCCCTAAAAAGGGTATGGGGCACAATTTCCATCTGCTGTCCTAGGCAAGATTCTCACCCCTACCCCTAATACCCCTACCCCTACCCCTATTGCTTTGGGTTTGATACCCCTAATAATGAGCCTTCAGAGTAATTCCTGGAAGAGCCTTTAGTTGCAGAACCGATTTTTGTGGCTATCCCCAATAGAGGGGTCCCAAGGAGAGCATAACATGGGTGTCAGTTGTCTGCGCATAGATTGTGTCTTGTATAACAGCCATGTTTTCTAATCCTGTATAACCATTTCATTACATTGCAGTGTTTATAGGGACTATAAGATTGAATCCCATCCTCTTGTTTTCTCAGAGGCCATTGCTCTGTCCCTCCTTCCATATTTTACCTTGTCTATGTGGTGTGTTTGGTGCCTACAAGCAGAAGGTCAGTTCAGGGAGAGCTGATTTCCATTATAAGGATATGTTCACACATCGGAAAATGAAGAGGAATTTGAAGCAGACTTTTGCCTAAAATTGTTCTTCACTTCCTGGCCCTCTGGCTTTCCGCCACAGCTTTTATTTGCCAATTAGCCTCAGATGACTCGGTCGGATCTGCGGGTTCTGAATCAGTCATGCAATCTGTAACTATATTGAGCAAGGTCCTTATTTTTTTGGCGTCTTGCTTCAGGCTTTTCGTAATCTGGACAGAATCTGCCTCAAAATTAGCTCAAAATTCCACTGTGTGAATTTACCCTTATCAAAGACACACAGGAGGGAATTCATCACTCTACACCAGTTTTTTGGCATATAGAAATGATATTGTGGTGCAAATTTGGCGCAAGGCCCTTTCATGCCTCAAAGGTGTGCCACAAGCCACGATCTGTGCCACGCTTGTCACATTGTGCAAATGGGGTGGGGGGTGGAGCTGGGATGCCTCAGCTTGACCGATTCATAATGGAATGGAAAGCTAAGGGCAGTGGCGTGACTACCGCCATAGCAGCGGAGGCAGCTGCCACAGGGCCCGGGACATTAGGGGCCCGGTGACAGCTGCTACCGCAGCTACCATTGTACTCGGGGGTCTTTTCGGACCCCCGAGTATAATGATTGGTGGATTGGGAGAGGTAAGAAACATAAAAAACATGTTACTTACCTCTCCACGATCCTGCCAGGCCTCCTTCCTGACATCTCTGACGTCACATGAACCCGGCCTGCGTCCCGGGTCATGTGACGTCCGACGTCATTGAACAAGGACAGCAGCGCAGAAGGCAGCGGAGGCCGACAGCGTAGGAGCCGGGGGACAGGTAAGCAACAGTAGTTTTTTATGTTTTTATTCCCCCGGGTCTCCGATTATTATACTCTGGGGTCTGAAAAGACCCCAGAGTATAATAATTGTTTATGGGTGTCCACAGTGGGACATAATACTGTCTGTATGGGAACTATGGGGTATAACACTGTATGGAGGGGCCACTATTGGGGATAATACTGTGTGTTAAGGGGCCACTATGGGGCATAATAGAATGCGCAGAAATGCGTGGGAGGGGGTTGGTCGAGGTCTTCAGCGTTGGTGTCGGTCGGGGGGGGGGGCATGTCAAAAGTTCACCATGGGGACCCGCCATTCCTAGTTACGCCACTGGCTAAGTGTTTCCAAGCACTGGCGTAGACTCATAACTGGTGTGCATTTCCATCTTGGTGCAGGGTCTTCCAACTGATTTATGAAGATCCTGCACTTGGACACTCTATTAAGACTGGCATACGATATGCCAGTCTTAATACATCTGCCCCAATGAATACAAACTACAAATAACTATATGGGTCAAAAGTGTCAAGTCATAGTTCAACATAAAATGCTACAAATAGACAGAATATACAATATAACAGACAGAAAATCCAGCACTTGGTAAAACTATATTCATATCTATGATGCAGTTAACTAAGACACTGTCCCTTTAAGAGGTTGTAACATCCTCCAGTCTAACTCAATGCACTTTGGCTCAGCATCACGGGTAGGTGGAGACTGTGACAAGGCTTGGAAGGCTGTCAGAAGAAATAACAATAAAGATCTGCGGAGAAGCCAGTCTGCCTGTCCTAGAAACATACACCAAGGAAGACCGGCCAGGGAAAGCAGGGGTAAGGACACAACAATGGGAGGGGGACAAATCCACTAAACTTCTAACAAATCAGAACTCATGACTTGTAATGGAAAATGAAGGAAATGCACCGTCTGAACACATAGGGTTATTTGTCTGTATTTCCCCATTCTTACTGGATTGGTTGTATGCGAGGGTTTGGCTTCGAATGCACGTGAATATAATGCATGTGGATTCTTGTTATATCTGTAGCTTGGCTATGAGGTGTACATGGAGCGGACAAACTGAGATTTTACTACGTTATCTAAGTAGGATAGAAAGTTCATTTTAAGCATAAAGAAGAGTTCCCCATTTAGGACCATCAACTATTATACAGAATAGAGGGTGTCTACAAAGAGTATCTCTTACTCTGGAGGACTCGGTACGTCAGTCTTTTATATGGACAGTCCTCTGAATTCAATGCGAACTGTGCAATGTAAATCCAGAACACTTGCCACTCAGTATGCCCATAGATTACAGATCCAAGTCCAACTTTTTTGTCTGGCGGTTTCAGTCTTAGAGAACGGACACCTGACGGATTCCATTATAGCTCATTATGTAATGAACCAGGACAATGGAAAAGGCAGACGCAAGTGTCAACCATGACATTGTGACCCCCTATGTACATGGATGGTCAACAGATTCCATCCACTTTTTCCCATTTTTATATCCACAAAACTGATCAAAATGTCACGTGAATAGCCCCTAAGATGAAAGTCACATGTCGTTGGCGCTTCTGTGGTTCTGTTCCAGCAATGCTATGAACACTACCTTCATTGTTCTTCCATCTTTATCTTGAAAACCTACAAATATATGCTAGCAAGAAATAAGTAACAGATAGAAAGAAGTCCTGTATGACTGGAGAATCAGACTACACAAGATTTGCTTGTTGTCTGTTACCATGAAGACACAGATCCGCAGCGAAGTTGTAGAAGCAAAACAGAAAATTTTTATTTTCATGTTGCTTATATTTAATTTTTCCATAGATTAAAAGAAATATAAAGTAATTGCAAAGAAGGACGTAACCATTACAGGGTTAACCCTATCTTCAACATATATAGAGTAACCCAAAAATGGCTGATGTGTAGGTGTACTGTTGGGACCCTTACTGATCTGGAAAACAATTTGACTCCTGTTTCTCCTGCTTTCCATAGCCCTTGACTTCTGTTAGCCCCATCAATACCAAGGTAAGTAGGGAGAAATCTTTACTACCCCTATGGTGTTTGTGCTTGTCTGCCCCTATGTTTCTCCTTGTTCCCCTATTTTATTTTGTACTCAGTGAGCTAATGTGAACAGGTGTCAATTGAAGCTCCTGGGCTCCCACATAAAATCTGTATTGGGGCCCCATTTACCACTGGTATCTTCCTATGTTGTAGGGAATCCTTTGGGCCTCCTCATGCTCCAGGGCCTAGTAGGGTCAGGGGACAATCGTACACATTAGGGAGAGTGTGTGCCTACATAGGCATACGGAGACTTACAAGTCATTCCTGCTCCGCTAGGGATTATGGGTAAAAAATATGCAAATCTATTCTCCAGGATGTAATTAGGAGAACAGTGCCTCTGTAGGCACACACTCTCCCTGATGTGTATGATTATCCCCTGACCCTGGTCTATAGTCTCTCACTCTGCCAAATCAGTATCCCTGCGCTATGCTGAGGAGGTCCAAAAGACTGAAACAGTGCTGTCCATAGCGGGGAATCTGTTCCTTTTGGAATAGAAATACTAATTTGGCAATAAACTCTGCATCATGTTAGTAGGCTTATTAATTGAGTCATGCATGATGTTAAGGGGGATGTCCCTAGAGGGCAGCATACACAGGCACTGTTCTATTTACATCCTGAAGAATAGATTTGCATATTTTTTACCCAGGGCCTAGTAGTAATTGTGACCTATGCATCCCCTATAGCTATGTCCCTGACCAAACTCTTAGGGATGGGCTGGAGGGCAAGACAGAGAGACTCCTGAGCTAAAAACAGTGGACAGAGGACATATGCCAAGTGTTTATGCCTTGATGATATGCCATAAATGTTGAAGATAGGAATACGCCTTTAGTCCATGTACATACAAACCCTGTGCTCTCGTCTTGCGTTGTTAGGCTACGTACATTGTATGGATGTATATTTTTCCGGGAATGGCCGTGTTCTGTTTACCCTTTCAGGACTTTTTGACTGTTCCTCCACTGTACATTGGACTTGTTTGCATTGCAGTATATTGATTAGATGAGAAATTCTTTGGGAATTACATGTACAGCGGAAACATGAATTATTTATAAGCGGTTCTAATAATACGTGCGATACGGTCAGTCTATATAATCCAGATACCGAGTCTCATGTATGTTCTTATCGTTTATTACAATAGTTTCTGAAGCGCTGGTATAGATTTGTAAGTTGTGGAGTTTAGAGACAAAAGCATTACTCTTAAGGATTGATGTGACCACATCTTCATTAGGCTGTCCTGTTTTGGGCAACAGTTTATTAAAAAAAAAAAAAAAAAAAAAAAAAGAACACATCAGAGAGCTGGAAAGAGGGGAACAAATTTAAAGTGGTATTGGGGTAACACAAAGTTACATCCTATCAAATGGATTACCTCCACCAATCACAAGTACAGGGGCTTTGAATGGAGTGGCGGGTCAGGAAAACTGTACAAAGAACACATGGTCACTGGAGAAAGGACACTGGGTCACTAGAGAAAGAAAATGGGGTAACTGGAGAAAGAACACTGAATCACTGGAGAAAAGACACAGGGTCACTAGAGAAAGAATACGGGGTCAATGGAGAAATAACACAGGGTCACTGGAGAAAGAACACTGGGTAACTGGAGGAAGAACATGGGGTCACTAGAGAAAGAAAATGGGGTAACTGGAGAAAGAACATGGGGTCACTAGAGAAAGAAAACTGGGTCACTGGAGAAAGAACATGGGGTCACTAGAGAAAGAAAATGGGGTAATTGGAGAAAGAACATGGGGTCACTAGAGAAAGAAAATGGGGTAATTGGAGAAAGTACATGGGGTCACTAGAGAAAGAAAACGGGGTCACTGGAGAAAGAACATGGGGTCACTAGAGAAAGAAAATGGGGTAATTGGAGAAAGAACATGGGGTCACTAGAAAAAGAAAACGGGGTCACTGGAGAAAGAAAATGGGGTAATTGGAGAAAGAACATGGGGCCACTAGAGAAAGAAAATGGGGTAATTGGAGAAAGAAAGCAGCTTCACTGGAGAAAGAACATATAGTCACTTGAGAAAAAACACGGGGTCACTGGAGAAAGAACATTGAGTCATTGGAGAAACAACATGGGGTCACTGGAAGAAGAACATAGGGACACTGGAGAAACAACACGGGGTCACTAGACAATACGTATCAATACATCTTGACAACATAAATATTTCTATACTTACAAGCTTGTACTGGCAGTGAACCAGTGAATCTTCCAAATAGAAGATTCTCACTATAGAGTCTGGAGACAGCGTTTGGATGGGCACAATCCCCCCAAAATGACCTCTGACATGGGTCAGGCCCTAAAGCTATCACCTTAACCAGGAACAAAATGGAGATTCTCTCAGTCTTCATTTCCAAAGACTCCACTTTTCTGGGCAGTAATTTATTTTCTGCGAACAAAGGGAGAGGACTAGGCACTGTCATTCTCAGGACCGGTGAGGATCCCAGTGGTTGGGCCCCAATATTCCCGATTCATAAACATCTATAATGGTAATGCCATAATGGTTTTTGATGTAGATTAGCTTTTTTTTTTTTTTTTTTTTTACTTTTATTAGTTCCAGATAAGAAAAGTGTCATTTATATGAGGACATGTTTATATGACAGATAACAAATATTCCCAGTATGTTTATCTATGTCCTTGGTGTTTTTCTTCTCTATCATGAGATAAGTCGGGTGGGTGAAAGGATAATAACTCAAGGTAATTGTCACGTGTATACTGTACGTGTTCTTCTCTTTTATTGGCCCACGGTGCCATATTACTTTCAGCCATTTGTTGAGTAAGTAATCCATTGGCTTGGAGCAAAGTTTGGACTGACCCATAGTGGTACAGGAGAATTGCTGGTGTCCCCTGGGACATAGTGTGGTATTTGGGGGCCTGATTACATTTTTTGAATTGGGGCCTGGAGGGTTCAAGTTGAGCCTCTGATAAGGGGGCTTAGGGATAAGATGGGACTCAGTAGTTTTAACTTTGAGAGTTCTTGCTTCTTTACAGATGGGCAAAAATGAACCCACTGCCCTCCGAGAACGCAGGCACCAGGTATGTTGGGTAATACATTCCAAAAGTGATCAAATACTGCAGATATAGTGTTCATTTAAGTAACAATGAATATTATCTATCTCACTCCCTAGGATGGTCACATTTGGGACTCCGTGAAGAAAACCGCCTTTGTATTGGGTACTGGGCTTCTTACCTTTGCTGCTTTCAGGAACACAGTCACATGGTAAGGAAACAAGAGATTGTAGAGTGCAAATCTATATCTATATATGGTATGTAGTAAGTAAGTATGTGTACCCATTGATAATTTTTAAAGAAAGCATCAGGAGATGACACACACTGATGGGCAAGATACATATTGAAACATTGGGTGCAGGACCTACATGGTGTATACTTTCTATTAGAGCAGGTCATGTTTGAAACATTGGATGCAGGAGCTACATAGCAATGAACCAACATTAGCATAGTGCAAGTTTGAAACATTTGGTGCAGGACCTACATGGTGTAGACTCTCCATTAGAGCAGGTCATGTTTGAAACATTGGGCGCAGGACCTACATGGTGTAGACTCTCCATTAGAGCAGGTCATGTTTGAAACATTGGGCGCAGGACCTACATGGTGTAGACTCTCCATTAGAGCAGGTCATGTTTGAAACATTGGGCGCAGGACCTACATGGTGTAGACTCTCCATTAGAGCAGGTCGTGTTTGAAACATTGGGCGCAGGACCTACATGGTGTAGACTCTCCATTAGAGCAGGTCATGTTTGAAATATTGGGTGCAGGACCTACATGGTGTAGACTCTTCATTAGAGCAGGTCATGTTTGAAACATTGGGCGCAGGACCTAAATGATGCAGAAACAACATGAGGGCAGTGCAAGTGCTACCAAAGTCAGGAGCCAGGGAAATGAGTGTAAAAAGGAGCATTGATCGCTCTTCATGGTGATATAATATTCGAGGGACCTATCTAACCATTGATGACCATTTTAGTTATGGCAATTTTTGACACAGATTGAAGTGATGACTTGAACTACTCACTGAATAAAATGCATTGTAGACTGTGCAACTAAACTTCTGAACTCTCGCAGCAGCCTCGGTGGTATTTCTGCCTTAGGCAGAGAACCGTCTCTTGCTTTTGAGGAACACAAAGTCTGTAAAGCGTGGAATGAGCTGGAAGTAAAGGGGACAGAACAATGTTGGAGGTCAATAGATTTACAGTAGAAGAATCATTGTGTTCTTAGCAATAACTTTGATGGGAACTCAGCCCTCCGAATGAATGGGACATGGAAGAAGACTGTAGTGAGACAGCTAATTATGTCACAATTCCTCATGAATCTAAGGCATTGACTACGATCAAGTGATGCTTAGGAAATTATAGGTTACACCATCCCAATTACTAGACTTGTAAACTACATGTGATGGCTTCTGCTTTCACCCCCCGGGAACCATTTAACAAATTTCTTTTAATCTATTTTCTTATTTTATATGACATATATGGCGGAATAACATCAGTCTGTATATTGCTCAGTGAGTTAATGGGGAACTTTGGTAGCTTTGTTGTTTCTAGGAGTCTGGCGAGAAGATCCTATGACTCAAGTTTACTCTAGTTCTCCTTCAGTTACCGCAGACTGACAACCCAAAGATTCGGCAAAGATGAAATATGCAAAACAGGAATTGAAAGATTTCAAATCATAGCTTTTTGTTTCACAATGTTACTTAACCCCCTAGATCCTGCCCCCATTTCTATAGGTATACACCCATTTATAGCTATATAATGGATTGTTTAGGACCGACTATTCTGGTTTACCGGCAACGCTGTCCTTTTTGTTGAGAGGTTTTCTTAAGTTTTATAAAATTTTTAACGCTTTATATTTAAAGGTGTATCAGCATGTATATTTTATGATTTTATTGTGTTTATAGAATTGTGGCAAAACCATTAAAAAAAAGTTGCGGTATCAATTTTTACTGGGTTAAACTAGCTTAAAACTAGACTGGGTAGGCGACACACCAGGTTTATCACAGTGATGCATGTGTGATAGATGTTTCTGGTAGATACAGTACTGTGCGAAAATTTTAGGCAGGTGTGGGAAAATGCTGTGAAGTAAAAATGTTTTAAAAAATAGAAGGGTTAATAGTTTATTTTTGTCGACTAACAAAATTAAGGGAATGAAGAAAAGGGAAATCTAATCCCATGCATATGTGGTATGACCAGCTCCTTCAAAGGAAGGAGGAGTCCTGGAAGTGATAATATGGCCCCTTCAGAACCACAGGGGGCCTACAGTTTTGCAGTGAGGCTCAGAAGCTTCATATTAAAGGGGTTGTACTGTTAAGGACACTTATTTCCCCTTCCACAGGATAAAGGATTAGTGTCTGATTGCTGGGGGCTCGATCGTCAGGTTTCCCAGTGATGGGGAGGATGGGGGATTAAAAGCTCCTCTTGTCAATGGAGTGCCAATGCGCTTGTGTAGCAACCCCACAGAAGTTAATGGAGCACTACTCAAGGAAGCTTTAACGGGACTGTCCCCCTGATCACTGGGGGACCTAATGACCAGGTCCCTAATCGATCAGATGCTTATCCCCTGTCCTGTGTATAGACGATATGTGCCCGAAACCCATTTAAACCCTTTTTTTTTTTTTTTACAAGTACCAGCAGTTTTTTTTGGAATTGTTCCTATTTCATCTCTTTTGTCTTCTGCTGATCTTCCACTGTAGGCATCTACAACGTTTTTGGGGTGCATCTGGCGATTTTTGGCAAGCACTATGGGGAAGGCTATACAACTATTTTGGGGGCAGTGAATTGGCTTTATACTGTTTAGGTGAGTCTAAGATTATAGCCAGCTATTTCATATGCTAAGTGTTTATGTACTATAATGTATTGTGTAATTGTATTATATATTTGATTCTATTAATACCCCAAATAGGACTAGAATATCTATTGGGCTCCATATACCTGAGGAAGGTCAAAGACATGCCCAGTGTACCTTTTTTGCACTATGGAGTAGCCTAATATACAAGGCTATCCAATGCAATGGTATACAGCTAAAACATAGTATCTTGTACAATGGAAAACACTCTTTCTTGTGACTTTCTCTAGTATCCCCCACTGTCTGCTAATATACATTCCAGGCATAATAGGCATTGCTGGTATTTTAATCCAGATTACTAGTGTTTTCCTAGAAGCAGCTACTTTGTGCCCTGTTATAACATGGCAGAGGTTACAGGTACTAACACTAGCTTCTCAGGAGTCTCAGTAGCCACCTTGACAATATAAGGAACCCCAGGGGTTGCCCTTTCTGTCCTGTGCATCAGAATAGGTGCATAGAATGTGGGGGAAGACAGATGGACCCTCCAGACCGGTTGCCCCATATAGTTATGCCAACAGGTACCACCCGCAAAATAAATTCACTATTATAACTTATTTAAAACAAATGCCATGATGTTTGTAGCTTTTCCATGTAGTGTATATACTATGAATATGGATTAATAGATAACTTTGGAAATGACCCAAAAGTCTGAACTATTAGCAGATTGGTTTTTCCTTTGTTGGACGTCATGGGCTGTTTTAGCCTTGGTTTATCATTGGATCAGTACCTGGGTTAAGCATAGCATCCTCTGGTCGGCTAGTCTGGGCCCCCAAAAACAAACAGGAAAATAAACAAATGGGTTAACTCTAAAAACGTTGCTCTGTCCCTATGGCTGGTTCCAGATGTATACAGTATTGGTCCATGGACAACAAACTTAAGGTGGCCATATCTGGTGTTTAAAGACTCATTTGGTTGGCAGTTATTCCTTGTGATTCTCCCATATACACTCACCGGCCACTTTATTAGGTACACCATGCTAGTAACCGGTTAGACCCCCTTTTGCCTTCAGAACTGCCTCAATTCTTCGTGGCATAGATTCAACAAGGTGCTGGAAGCATTCCTCAGAGATTTTGGTCCATATTGACATGATGGCATCACACAGTTGCCGCAGATTTGTCGGCTGCACATCCATGATGCGAATCTCCCGTTCCACCACATCCCAAAGATGCTCTATTGGATTGAGATCTGGTGACTGTGGAGGCCATTGGAGTACAGTGAACTCATTGTCATGTTCAAGAAACCAGTCTGAGATGATTCCAGCTTTATGACATGGCGCATTATCCTGCTGAAAGTAGCCATCAGATGTTGGGTACATTGTGGTCATAAAGGGATGGACATGGTCAGCAACAATACTCAGGTAGGCTTTGGCGTTGCAACGATGCTCAATTGGTACCAAGGGGCCCAAAGAGTGCCAAGAAAATATTCCCCACACCATGACACCACCACCACCAGCCTGAACCGTTGATACAAGGCAGGATGGATCCATGCTTTCATGTTGCTGACGCCAAATTCTGACCCTACCATCCGAATGTCGCAGCAGAAATCGAGACTCATCAGACCAGGCAACGTTTTTCCAATCTTCAATTGTCCAATTTCGATGAGCTTGTGCAAATTGTAGCCTCAGTTTCCTGTTCTTAGCTGAAAGGAGTGGCACCCGGTGTGGTCTTCTGCTGCTGTAGCCCATCTGCCTCAAAGTTCGACGTACTGTGCGTTCAGAGATGCTCTTCTGGCTACCTTGGTTGTAACGGGTGGCTATTTGAGTCACTGTTGCCTTTCTATCAGCTCGAACCAGTCTGGCCATTCTCCTCTGACCTCTGGCATCAACAACGCATTTCCGCCCACAGAACTGCCGCTCACTGGATGTTTTTTCTTTTTCGGACCATTCTCTGTAAACCCTAGAGATGGTTGTGCGTGAAAATCCCAGTAGATCAGCAGTTTCTGAAATATTCAGACCAGCCCTTCTGGCACCAACAACCATGCCACGTTCAAAGGCACTCAAATCACCTTTCTTCCCCATACTGATGCTCGGTTTGAACTGCAGGAGATTGTCTTGACCATGTCTACATGCCTAAATGCACTGAGTTGCCGCCATGTGATTGGCTGATTAGAAATTAAGTGTTAACGAGCAGTTGGACAGGTGTACCTAATAAAGTGGCCGGTGAGTGTATATGCATACTCAGCTCAATAGGGAGAGGAGAATAAGCTGCTGACAGACACTTCTTGCGGTGGCTTATCTTCCTTGGGAACAATAGGATTGGATATGTTGAAACCCAACATGCCCAGTCATCCTTCCCCCTCGATTCGCATTTGATCCCATAGTGGGTTTGTCTAATTTGTATGGGATTTTACAGTAGGTCCCCTGCCTATACCTCTCACAAACATCAAGTATGTTTACCAACATTGTCTATTTAGTTCTATTGTGTCATCTTTCCATGACGTGATGTTTTTCACCTTTTTGTCCAGGGGCCATGATCATTCCCTCTCTATCCTTTTGGGCATACAATGCAGTCCTGATGGCGATTGATCTGACTGGAAAACCAAACTTTCTAACTCGGTATAGAATTCAGCCTGGAAAGAATGATCCAGTATGTATTAAGAACCAAATGTCTTCTGTTTCTTACTGTAGGAATTATGCTTTTAATTAAAAAAAAAACTATGGAGCAGATTTATTAAGACTGGCGTATCGTACACCAGTCTTAATAAAGGTCTCCATTGGTGCAGGTGCTGAGAGATATCAGTCAGACCTACAGTATATCTCCATTATAACTCACGCCAGAAAACTGGTATGAGCTATGGTGAACCTGTCGGGCTGAGGCGTCCCCTCCTCAGTCCAATCTCCACCATGCTCACATTCGCACAATGTGGCAAGCAATGTGCAGATCGAGGCTTGTTGCACACATAGCGCCACAATATCATCCATCTATACCAGAAAACTGGTGTAAAGGTATTGAGGAATTCCCATGACTTCATGCATGATGTTAAGAGTGCATTCACACAGAGTAATATGCCTCGTGATGTGGCACGTATACGGCGTGTGTGACTGGATCGTATACGCCGCGTTATTTTGTGGCCGCAAAATAACGCGGCGTATACGATCGAGGCGCGCAAAGTCACACACGCCGTATAAGAGCCACATCACGCGGCACGTTACTCCGTGTGAATGCACCCTAAGGGGGCTGATCTAAGAGGCAGTAAACAGAGGCACTGTTCTCCTAATTACATCCTGGAAAACAGATTTGCATATTGTTCCCATAATTGAAAAGACAAATGTAGAGATGTCACTGGCATATACTATTATAGTGTATTGATAAGTCTGAATTATGATCTTAATGCATCTGTATTCTGGTTGATGTTCGCAGGTGGATCCAAAAAAGCTTAAACATGCGGTGAAGGTTGTCTTATTTAACCAGATTTTCCTCTCCTTTCCTATGGTCCTCCTCATGTATCCATTCATGAAGTGGCGTGGTAACCCTTGTGGTACAGAGTTGCCCACGTTTCACTGGGTTTTACTGGAGCTCTCGGTTTTTGTGCTGGTAGAAGAAATCCTTTTCTATTATTCACACAGGTAAAACTATAAGGAAAAAACATAAATATGGGGGAACAGTGTGTGATATAACCCAGTACTCTTAAAGTGAATGATCACCTTTTCACACCGTGTCATTTTTAGATCCAATATTCCATGCTGATTCATTTGGAGATTTCTTTGTCTGATACAGAGCTCCAAATATTCTCTGCATGGACATAGATGCAAAAAATATCACGTTGACTGCCTGTAGCCATCACTAGAGGGAGCATAAAGAGAATCAGTCAGATCAATTTGGGGCACTAAACCTCTCCTTCCTTATAGATCAGGGGTTTAGTGTCCCAAATCACCCTGTTTGAAATCCATCCGTGCCTGCATTTAAAAACAAAAAAACCCCTCAAACTTTCTACTTACCTAGAGATGACGTCTGCGCAGTTCTTCAGTGAAGCCGAGCACTTTACACCCTGGCTTCGCTACGCATGTACTTGAGGTATGGTGCATGCACACTGAAGCCAAGTTATACTCCTCAGGCTTCAGTGAAGGACCGCTCCAGCATGAGGAGTACAGCAGTGGGGTGAATATAAAGCTTCTTATTGCGGGTAAGTTTGGCTTTACAGCAGGGCGATTTGGGACACTAAACCCCGTAGCATAAGGGCAAGTTCTCTTTAAAAAGATTCTCCAGAGTTTCTTTCATTGAGTCCAAGGGTTCTGGGCTGGTCCTGACCCTGGGTCACATGATCCTAGCAAGCTCATGGCCCCCAGGTTGCTCCGCCTCCTCCGTCCTCTCCATTTTCACCACTAGTTACCTGTGCTATGAGGGTTGGCTTTACTATAGTCTGCCAGTTCCAATAGCACAGGTAAGGAGAGAGGAGGCAGAGGGACCCGGGGTTGGAATTCTACTGGGTTTGCTGCCTAAAAGCTCCAGAGTAAGTATTTAAAGGCCCCTGGAGAACCCCTTTAAGAGCTTACCGCATACTGCGTTATTATAGACTTTAATGTATAAACAGTATGCAGTAAGCTCCTGAGCTCCCTCTAGTGGTGGCAGCAGGTAGCCATCATGGTATTTTTTAAAATCTGTGTCTATACAGAAAACTTGTATAATAAGAAATAATGAACCCAGAATTGTAAACCTAGATCGTATTATGGATTTGTATTTTGTCAGGGAGGGGATAGAAATATATTTGAAGGAGCAGAAATTAGCAATTTTTTTTTTTTGTGTGTTGTACAGATTGTTCCATCACCCAAGCATTTACAAACATATCCACAAACAGCACCATGAGTGGACTGCCCCTGTAGGAGTGGTGTCACTGTATGCTCATCCGGTGGAGCATGTTGTAAGTATAAGCTATAACAAATGAAATTATTACCTGTAAAATTGTCTCATCACAGACAGAAGCTTTTATGTTGGCGATCAAGTGATTGGCTGTTTGCTAGGGAGGTTATAGACAGCTAGGTATTTTCCCTGCAGTGGCCACTGCTGGTGAAATGTAGTATTACATGGAGACCATTTGGATCAGTTCTTGCCTATGTAATACATGGACCTGTGCTTTGTTATAAGACAATCTCATTCAGTGTAGGTAGCACGATTCAAAAAATTGGTAATGTTTCATGAGCCTTGAGTTCAGCAACTGACTCTTTTCACTAGATAACTGGAGCTTGGTATCTTCACGATTAAATTGAGATGGATTTATCAAAACAAATTCTGAAAGGAGCAAAAAAAAGTATACCACGTGGTATTAGTTATTGTTTTATTTCAGCCTCAGACCCTAAGGATGATGTATGAAATTGTACACCTATAGAGTGATACATAGTGGAGGCATATGTAAGGGAATACAGTATAAAAGACTGTAATCTACATGGAGGCCCAAAGCCTAAGGCTGCACTACTGAGAAATTCTGAAACAACAATTCTTGGTCGTCTTGTTAATATAAGATGTAGTGTTGTCCTGGCAGAACTACTTACCTTGTGTAAATTCACATCACCATTGACTTTTTACCAGCTATGCGTGGCATATGTGGGAATACTGATGTTGATTTTAAGGGTCCGTTCACGGCGTGGAATCCATGTCATAATCCGCCTCCTCATAATGGTGGTCTATGGAGACCGCTAGCGTTCTTTTTTCTGCTAGCGGAAAAAAAGAAGCGAGCTGCCATCTCTTCAGGCGGAATCCGCGGCTGATTCGGCTGCGGCGTCTGCTCGCAGCAGCATGCTCTGGACTAGGCCCATTCATTTGGGCCTATGCCGGACCGGAGTGCCACAACTGTCGGAAGTCGCAGCAGGCGGTTTTTGGACGTATTCTGATGCAGCTTCCCGAGTCAGAATATAGCCAAAATCCGCCCGTACGCCCCCCCCCCCCTCCACCCACGTGAACTAAGCCTAATACACAAAGCTCTCAATGACAAGATTGTCTCTGTTAGAAAGAACAATGGGACAAGCTGCCATCAGTCTTTCAATAGTGCAGCCTCCTATCTACACAATGGTACTTACTTGCTCTTTATTTTCAATCTGCAGCTTTCCAACATGTTACCGTCCATGGCGGGACCAATGCTGATGGGATCCCATGTAACTACCATCATGCTATGGTTTTGTATTGCCCTGGTTACCACCACCATCTCACATTGCGGCTACCACCTGCCCTTCCTGCCTTCCCCAGAGTTTCATGACTTCCATCATCTCAAGTAAGTGAAAAATCCAAAGAACTGACAATTATATTTGTATTGAGAGAGGGGAGTGAATGATCCCCTTTTTTTCAGAACCAAATCTTAGTTAACCCTATATGTAATCATGGGATTTAGTCCCAATACTATAGACAGCTTGGCCTGGGCAGCTTTATCCACAGGGTTACTGGTATGCGGCAGGTCCTTCCTAATAAAGACATACTTGTCAATTCTCCCAGAACATCCAGGAGGCTCCCAAAATGAGGGGTGACTGCCCAAACTCCCAAAAGAGATGGCAAATCTCCCACATCTGGGGGATATCTGTTATTGTATTCAGTACATAAATGGCTTCCCCAAAAATGGTGTGGTGAGCATTTTTGTATTTGTGTCATAAAAAGTACTGTAGGTACGACATGCCCTAGTATATGAATAAAGGATAAAAGCCCAACTTAGGCTGTCTGCAAGGCTCACAAAGTAGCCATAGGGTCTGCCTCTATGGTATGTTTATACCTTATTGGAGGTAAAATTAAAGGAGGTATTGAAATTTTTGTTGTGGGCCTTGTAGTTACCCCTCCCCAGGTAATACTGAATGAGTTGACAAGAACTAGTTTCACTTGGGTAAATTATTTTCCACTATTTCATAACCAAATGGTCTCACCAGGATTTTGATATTGATAGTCTATCATTAAACCCGGAACCCCAACCAATCAGCTGATCACCAAGTCTGCAGCGCTGCTTTGAGCACCATGTTGCCTCCATCATTTACAAAGCACAGCTCTATCCATTATGTAATGGCAGTGCCAGGTACTGCATCTTAGTCCTGTTCAAGTAAGCTGTAGTACCAGGCCACAAACATACAATGAAATGGATACTCACTTGCTAGAGCACCGCAAACCCATCAATCCGCTGATCGGTGGGGATGCTGAGAACTAGACTACCCTTGATCTAATTTTGATGGCTTATCCTAAGAAAGAGCCATCAAAGTCACGAAGAACCCCTGATAATTCCTTACGTAGCCTTTATGTGGAGGTTGAGACAAACTTCTTGTACACGTTACCCATCTCTCCATTGTTTCTCTTCTAGATTTAACCAATGTTATGGAGTACTGGGTGTTTTTGACCGACTACACGGGACTGATCTGATATTCAAGCAAACCAAGGCCTACGACAGACACATCTTACTACTGAACTTCACCCCTCTGACTCAAAGCATTCCTGAACCTCCCAAGAGAACAGAGTAACATCTTAGAGGACTGTCTATACCGACTTAAGAAATGTATTATTGATCTTTGAGCAAGTGTGTCCAATAATACCAAAGTATTTTCCTATGATCGGGCTTTTAGTCCAGGTCACACTTCAGTAGCGTTTGCTACATTATTCCAGTAGTAAGGCCGAGTCCAGACCAAGAATAAAAGTATCTTTCTTTAGAGAGCAAGCACTACCATGTATGTGTGAACCTGGCTTTAGTAGCAAAATAAATGTGTCCAATATTGCGATCCTTAGACACGTGGTCTCCAACATGTAGCTCTCTAAGCGGACGTACAACTACAACTCCCAGGATCTGACAGAGCAGGTATCACAGGCTGAGGCTACAGTCACATGACTGACGTGCAAGATGGATGTCCATTTTTCATGGATCCCTCATACATAACAGTGTATGAAAGGATCTGAGAAAACAGACAAAAATAGAGTTTGACCTATATGAGGTTTTCCGACATTTGTGTGAATGTAGGCTTACATCTGCGGTTGGGTTGCCGTTCTTTGGGAATGACATCCCCAAGCGCTAGTGTGAAACCTAGCCAAGACCATTTTGGTCATGTATCACACCCTCAAAGTTGAAAAATGTGGTTTGTGATGTAACCTAAAGCTATATTTGGGTTATTGACCCTCTCTTGGTAAATTATTTCCAATTCCTTATAATTGAATATATTGTGTGCAATATATTTTTTTTTATTCAACAAGTAAATAATGGAAAACGATCAGAATCTGCTTAGACCTAAGACTGAATGCTGTGCATTATAATGGAATATAAGTAAACTTTATAAATGATAGAACATGTGAAGTCTGCCGCCATTCCTCCTGGACATCTCTAAGGCACCGAGTGCTCATGGAGGTTTTTCATCTTTGTCTGAATTTTATTTCTACACCATAATCACCCTTCCTTCTGTGAGCTTGGGTATGAATTAGCAACCAAAGTCAGATTATGGGGGATAACGTCCATCCTTAGGGAGAGACCACCTTTTCAGGTGTCTGGAAACTTATACAGCCATAGTTGCTCCACTGCAAGGGACCATGGGAAGAATATGCAAATCTGTCTCCCAAGATGTAAACAGGGAGACCGTGCCTGTGTTATGCCGCCCTCTATGGGAAGCACCCTGAACATCATGTCCGACTTTCCCAGAAGTCTTTACTGCATAAACCAAAGTCAGACATTTTCGTATCAATGGAAGGCTAGATTTAGTCACTCAGTCTTAGGGTGCATTCACACTGAGTAAACGCTAGCTTATTCTGAACGTAAAACACGTTCAGAATAAGCGGCGTCTAAAGCAGCTCCATTCATTTCTATGGGAGCGGGGATACGAGCGCTCCCCATAGAAATGAATGGGCTGCTTCTTTCACTCCGTGCAGTCCCATTGAAGTGAATGGGGAGTGCCGGCGTATACGGCAAGCTCTGCTCATGCCGGAGCGTACACGAAATGAATGGAGCTGCTTTAGACTCCGCTTATTCTGAATGTGTTTTACGTTCAGAATAAGCTAGCGTTTACTCAGTGTGAATTCACCCTTAGACTGTATAAAAAATACATGCATAGGCGCACACACAAAAAAAAAAAAAAACCCCACACACACACATCTCCACGTCTGTCTTCTGAATGTTAGGGCCCACTCAAACAGCGCAATCTGTCACAATTTTTGCCCAAGAATTGTATAAATATATATACAGCGGGAGTCAGATAGGAGCTGGACAATGAAAAGATATCTCCTGCATCAGGCGCATTCAATCTGTTTTTCCGCCATGGGGAGCTGAGGCTGGAAAATGAGGTGGATGTTGGTTTCTTCATAGAGACGAGCAAATAGTATTCGATTGAATTCAATGCTCCTCCCTGAACTTGGAGGATCCAATGTGTCGAATGTTAGTTTCCATGGAAACCGGAACAACATTCCCGTTTTTTCCATAGACTATAATGGTATTCGATATTCGAACGAATACTACTCGCTCATCTCTATTTCTTCACTTTCCACCATGTGAACTTACATCTACCCTCCCATCAGATGTAAGTGCTACACGGTAGACCTAGGTATTGAGCCACTATGGCCACTTATTGCCCTTATCCAGTATCAGATCGCCGGGTCCCCCAGTGACCAAAAAATCCCCCTAAGGGTGCATTCACACTGAGTAAACACTAGCTTATTCTGAACGTAAAACACGTTCAGAATAAGCGGCGTCTAAAGCAGCTCCATTCATTTCTATGGGAGCGGGGATACGAGCGCTCTCCATAGAAATGAATGGGCTGCTTCTTTCACTCCGAGCAGTCCCATTGAAGTGAATGGGGAGTGCCGGCGTATACGGCAAGCTCTGCTCATGCCGGAGCGTATACGCCGGCACTCCCCATTCACTTCAATGGGACTGCTCGGAGTGAAAGAAGCAGCCCATTCATTTCTATGGGGAGCGCTCGTATGCCGGCTCCCATAGAAATGAATGGAGCTGCTTTAGACGCCGCTTATTCTGAACGTGTTTTACGTTCAGAATAAGCTAGCGTTTACTCAGTGTGAATGCACCCTAAAGCCTCCTTATGAATGGAATGCTAATGCAATTGCATGACCAGTGCTCCCATACACTTCAATGGAGCTGAAGGGAATGTAATGGTTGCAGCACATAGAAGTGAATGGAGGGGCAGTTACACGAGCACTGGCTCTCCATTCACAAGGAGGCCTTAGGAAACTTTTAGTCCCCCATCTTCCTGATCACTGGGGGACCCAGCTATCGGACACCTATGCCCTTGACCAACAATCATTGGTCGTGTGATAGAACTAACATTAGTGAATATGACTCTGAGGGTGCCATATCTACATCTTTCTGTCACAATAAGATGCAGCGGTGCTCGAAGTTGCAATGTAACACCATTCACTTACATTAGTGAAGGATTCACATGTTGACATGGTGATTTTTGGTGGTCGTGGCCAAACTTGCTGTGTAGCCCCAGTTCTGAGATCAGATACACATCAGATAATGGTCCGCCACACCACACATGAACAAGCTCGCCATCAACATGAACAGCTATTCTGCCTGTACGCAGAGGGGGAGGGGAGAATTCATTCAACTAAAGTGTCTTTATGTATGGAGTATTGCTGTAATACCATGATTATTATCCTTCGATTTTTTATTTTTTTTTGCCCCCTTCCCCATAACGCAAACAAAAATTTGCAGCATTTCCCCCAGAGAATGTGAACAGTGTTACAAAAAGTGCATTCCTATGTATACCATAAAACCATATACCATAAAAACGGATACTGATGACACATCTACAGGATAAATACCTGTGGGGGGGGGGGAGACGGCACTTAGGAGGTCCTCTTTAACCCTTCACCACCAGGACAGTTTTCAAATTATGGCATAACCCAAATTATAAGATCAAAAAATACCAATACATTGTATGTAGACATCTGCTACAATAATTTAATGCACTCATTGCTTTACGTGCGTCAACCATTTTTTTTTTTTTATACTGTATATGCCTTAAACAAGGTCAAGAATATGGTATGTGGTGATGGGCGAGGTTTGATAAAGGAAAAGGTCTTGGCCATCTCCTTCAATGTCACCTACTGAATGAAAAGGTAACATGACTGTGTGACCACCATTGCAATTACCTCCGTTCTCAGCAGACCCCCCCCCCCCCTTCAGTGATCAACTTATCAACTATCCTCTTACTAATCCCTATAAATGTAAAGATGTAAGGATTATATACATTATAAAGAACCCGTTACCACCTCTACACCACCGTTGCCGAGCAATAATTGCCATCAGTTTCAGCACAATTGCACACTCCGCTGTCAAGTGGGCGGTCCTAGTCTTTCAGCTCAAGCTTAGGACTTCCCACCTGGTAGTACAAAGTAGGACTGTGCTGAAATAACAGAAATCATTGGGGGATGGTGGGGAAGAGAAAAAAAAATTCCAACTGCACTGGAATCAGAGTGGAGCCTATTGAAGGATGCAATGAGTTGATGGAAGGGATGAAAAATTCCCTTTTAAAAAGAGAAGAGGTCAGAGAGATTTAGGGCACTTAGATCACCCTCGTACTTATTGACTGGGGGTTTAGGGTCCTAAAAAGACCTATTGCAATACCATCCGTGACTATGTTAAACATATAAAAATCCTTCATACTGACCCAGCTCCTGCACTCCTGGCAGTTCTTTAGTGAATCTGGAGGAGTACATGGCAACTACAGTGCGCATGCGCCAGGTGTGAAGTCAGGTTGAACCGCGCAGGCGCTGAGACAACCAGAGATGGAGTTTGGTGAGACTCATCCGGTTGTGGATGACATTGCTGCTGTTTTATTTGGGACACTGAACCTCCAGTCCATAAGGACCTATGGGTGGTTAGTATGCAATATCAACCTGACAAGTCCCCTTTAAGCTCCCCTAGTGGTAGCTGCAGGAAATCTCAAGGAAGTTTAGGTCAGCGATTCAATGCTAATGCCCATTCACCACTCCATCCAATTCATACATCACTGCTGGATACTATGAGAAAACCCAAAAGGGTAACTAAAGGCTTCAAAAAATCAATTACCAGAGACATAAATTTGGTCTTTTAAGGTTTTTATTTTTATACATTTTTTTTTGTATTAAAAAGGAAAAAGTAGAATTACCACAAATTACCATGACTAAAGCACAGCTATAAGCAAATCATAACGCAATAAGAATGGATACTCTGAATAATATTAATGTTATAATACAAGCGCTCATTCAAGTATTTTACATTTTTTTTTATTTTTTTTTTTTTTTTGTGTTTTTGTCTTAAATTTGTCTGTTCTTTAATGATTTCTTGGAGTATAACGGGCAAGATTATGTACTTGTAGCATTCCATGTTGTGGGAAAGCAGCTTTGCATGAAATATAGACAAATCTTTTGAATGTCTATGGGATTTTGATGTTGGCATATGATTGTATGGGAGGCAACTTGAGATTAGAACAATGCCAGAACAACCTGATTAGAAGTTTCCGGAAGCCAAGTCTTTGATGTCTTGAGAATCTAGAACAGTTGTGAAGCCTAGAACACAGTAGTGTGCGCGCTCCCTAAAAAGTCGGGGAGTGAAGCCCATACGGGGGCCAAAATGCCACAAGAATACCAACTTTGCACCTAAGGAAGCAGCTCAAAAAGTGGGCAATGGTATGAAGAGATTCCCTGTGCTGGCCCTAGGTCGCTCGGTACCGGTAACGTATGACCAGTATTGCATAAGGTGCAAAAAATTTGGATTTTTATTTTTAACTCTCGACTATCAAATAAAATTGAAACCAAAAACCGAACAAGTTATAAAAACGTAGGCCAGGTAAAGGTGTAACCATGTAGTCATGACCGATATCTATATATAATATATCTATACATAATAGAAGATATAGGTTTTCTTAGCACAAACATACCCTACCCCCGCAAAAAAAAAAAAATTATATTATTATTTCGGGCTCCGATTTACCCTTTCCGCTGCATAAATATAAAAAGGAGGATGGGGTATCGAGAGGTTGTCTTAAAGCACCATCAAGATGTCTTCAAGGGGATTCTGAGGGTTACATAGACACTCATTCCGGCCCCTCACCCATACTCCACAAAAGAAAAGACCACTCTACTAGAAAAAGTAGGGATATGCTGGTACCCAGACACCAGCAATGGTGAACTTTTTTTTTGCTTTTCAGCTGCAGGGAATACAAAGGGAACCATTTTCTTATTTTAAGTCACCAGCAATAAAATATTTCCTTAAGGATCCAGCCCTAAAATTTTATGCAACAAAACTCTTATTGCATAATTGATGGTGTGCAGCGAGAACCCGTACTAGTGGGGTTGGAGGGGGGTAGAAAGTAATAACTGGAAATGACGACCTCAGCATCAGCTGAACCGGAAAAGATATAGGGAAGCCATTCTGCGGGCCGAATTTATACCGATTTGCAATGAATACAAAAACACCAAGACTGTTAAATGGTACGGCCCACAAAATGGCTGACCCGCTAGGGACACTTAGTTTGCCTTGAAATCTGAGACTCTTGAAAACTAAAACTGATCAATGCACCATTTGTCATGCGGTGTGTGAAAGACACAGGAGGATACAGTAATACGGGGGTCACAAGGTTCAGTTAGGGGTGAGCAATCACGTAGACTCCCCCCTTAAGGTCACCCTAACTGCACACCTTGACCCGACCCCATGGTATGAAATGTCAGTTCACATTGTATGGAATGGCAGTTTATGCCTAGCCTAGTTTACCTAAAATATACAAAGGATTCTGCACCTTAGTTTGCTCTGCCACTTTCGAGAAGCAGCCATTTTTTGTTGTTTAACCAGACATACCAGCTTTCAAAAGCCAAAATGATGACAATGTGGCAGTGATATGGTTAATGAATCAAAAATAAAGGGTGTTTTTGTTATATTCAGCCTGTAGAGAACCTAGGACCATCGTGGACAAGGAGGACCAGAACTTTTCCCAACATTTGGTAGTATAATATGCCTAAAAGACACAGCAGATGCACAACAACCAACCCTCATAGTGTGTATACGTCAATAATTGTATGTATACATGCGTATATAAGACCTATACATATGCACCTATACATACGTGTACACACGCCAATACCCAATGACCATAATTCAATACTTGCCGGGAGAAGAGGGGGGGAAAACAAGGAGGAAGGAGGAGGGGGCAACAGTCATTCTCTGCAATGAGTGACACACAGTTCTGTAAATACCCAGTAACAGCCCTCTGGGTTGAAAGATCTAGAATAGGTGGCAGTGATGAGGGGGGTGAAATTGTTGCCACGCGTCGTCACCACTCTGCAGTCCTTGCTTCCGATTGGCTGCTGCCGATCCTTAGGAGAAAACGGGGCAGCTGTCTGCAAGTTTCAAGGTTACAATAAGGCAACTTTTTGTACTGTTTAATCATCGCTTAGAATTAATTTGAAAGGGAAAGTGAAGGCAGTTTTTTGTGTTTTTTTTTAAGTTTTTTTTTAAAGTTTTTTTCCCCATTTTTTTTTCCTTATGCAGCCATTTGCTATTAAAGTTTTATGTAGTTTTTTTCTCTTTCACAGTCTGAAGTAACAATAAAACAAATAAAAATATATATATCTTTAAAAAGGAAAAATAAAAATAAAAATAAGCAGGGCTGTCGTGAAAGCAATGAGCCGTGTGAAGCTGTTTTTACGATTTTGCTGTAGGATCAGATGAAGCCAAGAACAACTGTGTCACCTGGTGGTCCAACTGTTGGGTCCTCCATGTTGTAAGGAGGAGTCCGCCTCAGAGCCACGTGACGATGGCAGGTGGACCCCAATGGGCTTTAAAGCAAAATGTTTGGGTTTCCCCCCCCCCCCCACCAGAGACATACATGATGACATCTTGTCCACTGAGAGCCTGTAACAGCAAAATTCTGGTAGTCCACTCAGCAATCGGAGCCGAGATGAGGCTTGCACTCGTCGTGCCACCCAGGCAGCCCCCTGCTCAGAGGGAGGGTAGCATTTCAATAATTTAAAAAGAAAAGAAAAAAAAGAAAAGAAAAATTCTCTCCCTCCCAACACGAGCCCCTTCCTCCAGGTTCCTGCTAATAGGAAAAAAAAAAAAAAAAAACCTAAAATTTTATATCCCTAAACAAACTAAAATTTTCTTCTTTCTTTTGGGATAAGCATCCGCCACCCTTGCAGGAAAGCCACGGGAACAGTCTCCAATTGTCTCCAGAACATGGAGTCTCTGAATATTGAATAATCTTCTCCAATAGGAAGTTATGGGAAGTAGTCCCACTCTGCGACCCATACAATCCTCCCCACAGCCAGGAATTTTCCCACATGTTCACCCCCATAAACCATCACTCTTTTCCAAGCTTCCTAATTTCCTCCTCCTAATGTTTGGGAATCCAGGGTGGCAGATAAGTGTTGGCTTTGGCCTTTGGCGTCCTCCTTTGATGTGTTATTTGATGAGTGGTGACCTGATCCTTTACTGGAAGACTGAGAGGGATACCTTCTCCTACCTTCACCCGCCGACAGGGAGTGACGCCTCCTGGAGCCTGCGTCCTCACCCATTGGTGGCTGGAAAGAGAGGGGTTAACAAAATAAAAAACCCAGTTAAACAGATGCTGATAGGATTTTGATTATAGATACATGAATGCATGAAACGGCACCACTCTTATCTATGGGGGGTGTACAGGGGGGAAAGCAAACCCCTTCCCCTTGTCCTCATCACACGAGAGGCTTTCCAGGACTTAATACTGATGACCTACCCTTAGGAAAGGCCAGCAATATCAGATTGTAGGGGGTCAGACTGCCAAATATTAGACAACTAAAAGGTCTGACTAACTCTGCATTACCATCTTAAATGTACAGCATTACGCCTGGCAAACAATAGTTACTGGCCACGCCTAGTATTGCCGCCCCGCAGCCAAAAAGCGCTGCAGAAAAGATAGTGGTGGAAACGCAGAGAGTCTTTCTCTGCAGCGCTTTCACAGAAAGTCCACACAGTTTTCCTCTGCAGACTTTGTCCCTATTATACCTATATAGAAACCGCCAGCATGTAACAACCAATTTCAATTTCAAAAACTTCAGCCAAAATATTGTGAAAAACCAGTTTGAGTTTTAAAAAAAAATAAAAAAAAATAAAATATATAATATAAAAAATAAAAAAAAATTCTATGTGAACATACTCAAGTATCAAACAATACTTAAAGTCGTCACACCTGCCCAGCACTACTTACATCTACTCGGAAATCCTCTAGCCGGCGGAATTTGCTCAGATATTCCTGCAACTTTGGATCAATATCCAGGTTTTTGGCTTTGGAATATTTCAAAAAGGCCCAAAATTTCTCAAGTCCGTAGAGTTGACCTTTGGAAACAGAAAAACTGAATTACCCTGGCGCAAAGACTGACAAGAGTATTTCCTTTTGCAAATGTCACGTTACACACCTGTCTCATAGTCCCTCCTGGTCTCTTCCTGGAAGTCCCGGAATATGTCCACTCGGAACTTCTTCTCTAGGCCATAGCTGTAATATCGGAAAAGGCACTCCAAGCCATACCTGAAGACAAAGCCAGATGTTAATAATGTCTGATAACACTCAGGCCTTGCCACAAATTACAGAAAAGACACCAAGAAGTCGCCACTAACCTGTAGCCTTCTTTCCCATCTTCAACTGCGAGCTGACGAAATTCGTCGTACATTTTCTTATTAAAATGATCTCGAAGGAAGAAAGACCAGAAACGGAAGAGAGTATTCATTTCCTGGGACTGGCCAATGCCTAGCCGTTTCCTCTCTGGGAGAAAAGAAAGAATATGAGAGATACATCCAACACCGTGATGGGCTACCAGCCTTCATAGCCATATGGACTGCGCTGCTTACCATTAAGGCAACGTCGGCGGTACTTGTGGTAAACGTGTTGAGTGAATCCATTCTCTTTCAGCAGCTCATGAGAAGGATGCTGAAATTTTGGCAGAGACTGAGGTGTACACCCATAGTTACTCAGAGCAGGAGCACCCTCAGAGGGACTGGCGTTGGAGCTGCAAGGGAAATATATGGTAGCCACGAGCGAGATGTGAATTAGAACCAGTCGTATGGCTTACATCTACATACAAAAACTGCTCCTATAAGCTCCCAACTTACCTCACAGAGGCAGTTCGTGGTCGATGTTCCCTTGAATCCATCACCCACCCAACGTGGCATTCCATGGGTGGGTTAGAGCTGTGACGCGTTTTCCTTTTCCTTGGCGTCTAAAAATGGAAACCATTTAAAAGGTTAACAATGAGCACTCCTGCGTTGGTAATAGTAGGGATCTGATCCTTAGAGGGAGTTTTACACCTAAGAAACTGCATACTGCTAGAATGGGTCATCACTGGACAACTTAGACCCCAAGGGATCACAATGACCATGAAAAATGGACTAAGGGGTCTTCAACATTTCCAGTGCATGGTGCCACTATCCTGGGGGTCCTATAAGTTCAGGTTGCATCTTTCTCTAGGGTTTATGAGCATCTAATTGATGCAGAGACCACCATCTTATCTCATACCGACCTATCCTAATAGACCATCAATATTAAGACTTGGATAAGATGGTTTTCTCACCCTTAGTGGTATTAAGTAGTCAAAAATGTACGCCTGGCCATGAAACTGACAACTTCTCTTATAGGGTAGATGATACAATAAGCAACCCACGTGAAACAGGAAAACGTTGTCAAGTTACCAAACATATAAAATCACAGAGACAAGTCCTCACCTTGGCATCAATCGTCCGGCCCTCCTTCACAACAGGGTAAAACCGAGGAGTAAGTGTGGGATCTTTCAACCGGGGCGTCCGTGGTGTGCGTGGCGTCCGTGCATTGCGGTAGTTGGGAGATTCAGGGACCGTAGTCGGTAGGGAACGGGCAATTGAGGTGGGTTCAGGGGCACCAAACAGCTTGTTAGCCAAGGCATCTGTGGGGACTGAAAAATTAATAAAAGGCAGAGATTAAGAGAATATTCATTCCGGAATGGGGATTAAAAGGAGCTTTCAAAACTCAAATAATTGTTGACCTATTCTTAGACTAGGACATCAGTTAAAGATCAGTAAGGGTGCAATACCCAGGCCGATCAGCTGTTTGAAGAGGCTGCGGTGTTTGGGTGAGTACTTACAAAGCACAGTGGATCTGCATGGTGTTGCAGCTTAGTCCAATCACTTGAATGGGACTGAGCTGCGATCAGGTCATGTGACCTGTGAAGCAGAAGCGCTGCTCAACGTGCTACCGCTTTGAAGGTAAAGCAATTAAAAATTTCCAGAAGAAGTTCCTGTTAAATTTCACAAAATTGCCTCAAACCCAAACTGTTCAGATATACCATTTAACAAAAGACAAACAAATCTCTCTTCTCCCCCTGCTGGCTATTTACAGTATTACAAGACAGAACACACTGCCTATCAAAATGAAGATCAGTGGATAACACTCCTTAGAGAGTGTACACCTTTACAGGCGTATGGAGACTTACAAGCCTTTTTCGCTCCACTGGGGGATTATGGGAAAAATATGCATATCTGTTTTCCAAGAAAATTAAATGAACATCCCATGATCTGATTTTGCCGCCCTCCAGTGGGGAAAACAGAGAACTACATTGGATGTGTCTCTATTCTTTACTTAATGGGGGCTAATATCCATAAGTAGGGGACAGAAATTAACTGCATTATCTATTTGTAAATGCTCTAAATTCTAAAAATGGAGGTGATGTAAGAAATAGTAAAATTTTACCTTGCTGAAATCTTGGAGGTCCAGGTGGAACTTCCTGGTTCGGATCGACAGGCGGTTCAGGGGTTAAAGTGTCAAACTGTTCCCGACTGATCATATTCACCTTTTTGAAGTTCTCCACCTCTTGCTGCAATGAGAGAAGATATAGATCGGTATAAGGGGTATAGAATTATACTACACCAAGGAGACCGTAAGATGGAGTATCTACCAAGACCAGGTTTTAGGTAAGCCATCAGTGCCCTCCTTAGATGTCCATAATTACCATTCATTTCAGTGAAGAGGAACCATGCACAAGTACCCATAGTAACATCTTAAAAAGAAGATCTCACTCCTCAACAAGAAAATACATTGCAGCACTCTTCATTCAACTTAAGAGACCTATATTAAACACATGGTGGGGAACGCTGTTTCGGATCACATGTGGTTGTGACATGGCCATGCAGGAGGGGGAATCGGACATGGGTGGTCATAGCTTTAAACCCTGTAAAACTGCAGCTACTATCTTGGAAGTTTTCATGAAATATCATTTATCATTTTATGCTTCCATATAGGTCACCAGGTCTTCTATACTGATGCCCTACCCTTTGAGTAGGGTGTCAATATGTTACCAGTAGGGAATTAATAGAGACCTCCGTAGATCAGCTGGTGGAAGGCGCCACAACATTCAGATGATTGATGTGGCCTCTCTACCAAGAACAGCGCTGCACATATTGTAGTGGCTGTGCTTGATATTGCAGCTTAACCCCCTTTCACGTGATTGGGACATCGATGTTGCTGTATCATGTGACCAATGAACGTGACATCAGCATAAAAAAAAAACAAAAAAAACTTTGCAAGTCTTCAGTAGGCGATACCTTTTTTTCACCTCCTGAAGTCTTGCAAAGTTTTTTTGTTTTTTATATTTTATAACCACTGGCTAACACGGTACCAAAACAAATATTTTCCTTTTATCATCAGCATAGGGAAGAGGCTAAAGTGTTGGACTCCCCACTGATCAGATATTGACGTCCTATCCTAAGGCTCACGTGCGAATAGGAGCCACGGAGACTGACGAAAAGCGGCAGAGAAAACAAGCCCTGCAAAAAGAACCTTTTTTCCCTTCCCTTTCAATGGGAATGGGGTCTGCGTATAACCGCTGTAGTAGCAGTCCAGAGCCTGGTGCTAGCGTGAGGATAGGCAACAATATATGGGAACATAAAACAAATGTAAACCAAAACATAAGTAAAATAAAGTCAATTTATCTATCTATATTTACAGCAATCCATGTATCTATAACCATGTATAATCTATAAGAAGAAGTCTTAAAAATCTCACCATACTGTCTGGACACACAAGGCAGCTGAAGACCAAAAACTACCACAAATCACTAAAAGGAGGATACTCAGAGAAACACGGCAAAATTATAACTTATCTGAAAAAGAGGTGGGGACCAGTTCCATAGAATCTCCATACAGAGGACAATGTGGCATGTGCCTCTCCGCCACTTCACTGACCATGCCCAGCACTCCAACCCAGAACTAGAATGTGCCCATTGACAAGTCACACGGCTATACTACCCAAACTGCAAGGCCAGGCCTGGAAAGTGCTGTCAGAGCATGTGACGGACCAGAACAAATCCATCACAAGATACACGTCTCTGCTATACCAGGGTGATAACGTATATACCATAACTAGTCTAGTGGCTCTTTACTTAAAATAGTTTTCAAGGAAGTTGTAATTGACTTACCTGGTCCGTGAGATCACTGCCAGAACGTCGCTCTGCCCCCCTCCCCAATCTCAGTTGCTGTGGGGACTGGCTGACTATGATAAAGCCAGTCCCCATAGCACAAGCTATTCATTTACCTGTGAGATCAGGGGACAAAGTGACGTGATGGTGGGGAAATAAGCTTTGGATTACATGACCAGTGGTCAAGGAATAGCGGAGTAAATCAGCAATCCCTAGGTCAGGTAAGTCAATTACAACTCCCTGGACAACCCCTTAAAATATTGATGACCTAAACCATACACTAGAAATGACCTGGCATCCATCCTTCTCTCCCTGGTGATATAGTAATGAAGCTTGCTCTACATGCACTGACTGCCTGGTCAGCCAATCATAGACTTGTGTTATATACAGCAGCCAATCAAAGCTGCAGGGGGAGGGACAATAGCAAGCTGAACCAATATAGAGATAGGAGGCGTGTTTAAGACAACCTCAGACCTCCTGTACACATTGTGGCCAAGATGTCGTCACAGATCACAGCTCTGACTTAGCTACAAAGCCGAAAGGAACAAGGTCTGAGCAAAACAGACAGTAGTCAGGGCCTATAGCATAAAATATATATATATATATATATATATATATAGTTAGACTCATGAAAAAGAAAACACCTTATTAAGAGTGATTTGTAACCAGTGAGAATAGATGTGGCTAATTTCAAGAAATTTGGGGGATACCCTTGACATATCTGGTACAAATTTGTGAATAAAATAGCGCCCCCACTCACTCACCTTAATTTGTGAATACTCTGGCTCAAACTGCTCTGTCCACAAGTCCTGCTCATAGTAGTACAGACCATCGTTGATTACTTTGGCCCATTCTGAACTCATCTTCGCCCGAGACGTATGGTTGCCGGTCCGGTCTCCTCCAGGATGCTTACGTAGCGATGGTGGGGTTTGCGTGACAATAAGGATTTTGTTTACATCCCGGTCATCAATCTCGTAATCTGAGTCCTCATCCGACCAGTCAGTGAAGGTATTCTTCCTGCCGTCCATTTGCTCCATCTCCTCATCGAACATGAAGTCCAGCTCTTCCGGCTCATCTTGCTCTTTGGGAGCCTTTGGGGGGGTCACTGGGGTGGGCGAGGTCTGCGTTTCAGGCTGCTTTGTTTCCTCTGGCTTCTAGGTTAATTCAAAAGAGGCATTACTACTAGCACCAGCCAAGTATCCTCGGAGCTGGAAAGAACCAAGGGGGTCACGGAAAGAACACACAGTCATTCATCCAGACTTTCAAGCAGGATTTACTACATTCATCTCAACCACAAAAACACTAATATAATAAGATTTAAAAAAAAAAAAAAAGGATAAAAACAGAAAAGAAAAAAAAAAGATTAAAACACATGAAACTACAATTACAAGGGATTAGATAGTGACTAAGACACAGGAAATTGAGCAGGGAGCACCATTATAAAGCTATGGAAAATAAAGAGTTACTAACATAACCGCAGTATGTAGAATTATTATAATACTACATTTAACAAGCACTGCTGTTGACCCCATTTTACCTGTATGTGCCGTATACATTAGCCCCAATTACAGGAGGAATATGGCCGCCTAGTACACAATGCAGTGCTGAGCTGGGTCCTTTAGGACTCCCTAGCTCTTGCAGTTCAATGACACCTGGCAGACCACATGGCCATCATGTGCATATCCCATAGCTGTATACAGAGCGCTCATTGTGTACAGTCGTTGGGAAAGCAGGGATGGTCACAGATCAATCTAAAGCCTGAGACTGCACTGAGATTTGCCCCCTTCTGATTTCTGTCATATAATACTGCCATGTAGACATTGTGTTTTTTCTGCTACGTGTGGATGGGATTAGCCAGAAAGCCATAAACATTGCGGGTACTGGGTAAAATTGCCGCATTTATGCTACGTGGGAGCCCAGCCTAAGGCTGTATTCACACAGAGTAACGCCAGGCGTTTTTTGTGTGTTTTTTGCACTTAGCGCCGCGTTAACGCCGGGCAACGCCACCGCATAATAGCGCCGCGTTAACGTTTTTTTGATGACGTATACAGGATAGGTCATTAATGTGCATCTCCTGTAAAACAACTTTAGGCTGGGGTCCCACGTAGAGTAAACGCCGCAATTTTACCTAGTACCTGCAATGTGTATGGCATTCTGGCTAATCTCATCCACATGTAACAGAAAAAAACCTGCAGTAGAAACGCTGCGTTTCAAAACTTTTTGGAAATCGTAGCATGTCAATTATACTTGCAGTAACGCTGACATTTTCGGTATAGGTATAACTGAAGCAGAAAATCTACAGCGGAAACCTGTGAACTTTCTGTGAAAAGAATTGGGGGGAAACCGCAATGCATTTCCGCCACAGTTTTTCCTGCATCACTTTTTGGCTGCAGGTCGTTAAGAGGAGACATGGCTTTAAGGATATGGCCAAGCTTCACCTCAGCACACACCTATTTGACGTCCGTGAGCAATGTTGCTTACATATGTCCTGGCTACAGTTCTCATCTATACCTCCTCTATAGAGCAGTCTACGCCTGCAGAGCTGCTTTATGAAAATTATGTATGCAAATAAGAAAACAATGGAACATCCACCTGCAGGTCAGAAGATGTACCGCCTAAGCCGGTTATCTCCAACATGTCACAGAACTACAACTCCCATCAGCATGAGCCTGTCCGGACTGGGATTTGTAATTTTGCAAACGTTAGAAAGTTATGGGGCACAGGGCTCAAGGATACACTATCAAAAGGTATCAAGATGAACATAAGTCAGTCAATGTACTCATCTACAATGGATGAGAAAGCAATGGGTGCAAACTATGCAAAAATAAAATCAATAGTGCACTTTGTGCCTGTTCAGACAAAAAGGTTTTCCTGGAAATTCTGACCTTTGCCCTGGCTGGTGAAGGCCGAGGCCTCTTCTTCACCTCTATCCAGCTCTCAGAGTCCAGGTCTGGTAAACTAGCAGAAAGTCCTTTTGGCATAGTCTTTAGGTTGCTGACTTCCTCGGTTTTGGTGGCCATAATGGGGCTAGCGGTGCGGGGAGAGCCAGGGGCAGATTCTAGAAAGAGAAATTGGGACAGAGCGTTAACATGTAGCAGTACTATACCATTACTTGGGAATGGTTAAGTTGGAGGACACTACATTTAGAGAATATTTACTGCGAATAGCTAGTAGTATTCGATCGAGTACGAATATTTCAAATACCGTAGTATTCGATCGAATACCTACTGGATCGAATGCTACTCGCTCATCTCTAATCATAATGTATAGTCAGATCCAACACAACAGACCCCATTATAATGGGGTCAACTGAGAAGAAAATCGTGCTGCAAATAAATGTACCTAGATGTTCTAGTCAACCGCTACACTGAAGCTTCCGAGACCAATATGGACAGAGACTTACTCTAGGTTCACACTAGCATTGCCCCTCCATTGCACAGGTCTGGTGGGGGACCTGAACAATGAAGAGGTGGACTGCTAAAATATAGGTAACATACAGTGTCCGACAAACCCCACTGACTATAATGGTGTCCTACGAACCCCATTGACTATAATGTAATCCATTGTTTTAAAACTGAAACCGGTGGATTGAAAAAGTCCTCCATGCATGACCTTTGCCTCCACTGATTTTTCCGACGGACAACAGAGACTCCAATGCACATGTGAACCTAGCATAAGAAATTTTAAGGGTGTTTCCCAGCAGTTACATATTGATGACCTATACTTTGGAGGTCCCAGGTTTCGAACCACTACGGATCAGAAATTGCGGACCTATGCCGAGATCAATTGCTGAAAGTGGCACCTTCATCGGTCATGTGGCCTATTTACAGCTCAGACCCATTCAAGTGAATGGGGCTGAGCAACATCACCAAGCATAGCCTCTGTACAATGAACGGCACTGAATGGAGAGGGGGCAGCACTAACATGATCTGTGAAAAACTGTTGAAGAGAACTCTGTCAGCAGCTGACTTGTGGGGGTCCCAAGTGAAAGACCCCCACTGACCAGATTTTGTGAACCTGCCTAAGGAAAAGTCATCAATATGTAACTCATGGAAGGCCACTGCAATATCTAACCCTGTAAGACGCCGCACTTTAACATACACAGAGTATTGAATATGGCCCCCCCCGTTGTCTATCAGAGGGACTGGTCTGGTTTACCACAGTAACCAATCACAGTGTTACTTTTCTACAAAGGTAGAAGCTCTGACTGGTTGCTATTGGCAACAGGTCCAGTTTAGCTAAGCTAGGCCTAGCATACACCGTGGCACTCACCTGTTTCTTTCTGGTATCCTTGCCTTGGTACAAATTCAGGGCAGTTGATAAGCTGGGTGAAGTCTGTCTGAGATACATCATTGAGAGACGGACCAGGCAGCGGCCAAGCAGCTGGGTTCTCTACTCGCCTGATCTTATCATCGATTAGCTCTACGATTTTACTATCTTTAAGGGACTAAAAATAAAATAAAATTTTACATTAAAAATAGTTCTACAGAAGTAAACCAAGTACACCCAATAAAAGTCAGGGTCGGAAAGTGACAAAGGGTCATCAGCCTCACCGTCAGTATAAGTTCGATATCCTTGGTGAGGGCCTGCACCCTATGAAAGCTTGCTATTAACCCAATGGGCAAGAAGCCCTCAGAATCCATTTTCCTGCGCAGGAAGAAGTCTCGTTGGAGATTGTCCACGCTGAAGTAATATTCACTGAAAACCAACAAACACAAGGGTTAACCCCTTTCCCACCAGTGACATATTTCGATTTTAAGGTTTACAAGACAATTTATTCTTCATAATGGCACCATTTATTATTCTGTACAATGGATTCGGAAGCTGGGGGGGAAATAAGTTCACAATGAAGTAGAATTGGAGAGTATTTGTGCGACTTTCTTACAGACGTCATTTACAGCATTCACACTGCAGCTAAAGTGACATGTCATCTGTATTCTATTTTTGGTACAATCCGGGGGATACCTAATTCATATGATTTATTTACATATATCATAGACCAGCCTCGCTAGTAATTTTACTATTGCAGGACTGGAAGCCTTCAGTAGGCAACAAGACGGATGGCGCAATCTCGACGAGCGGAAGCCGTCCTGCAGTGTTAAAGGTATGGGACTGGTCCCGGGGATTTATCTTACATTGGGGGCCTGCAATGACCGCTAGCAGAGTAAATTCTGATCAATGGCATATTCAGCTCCGGATAGCTATGGCAGCCACTCGGCAGCAGTGCAGTCACCATCTTTAAAGACCCAGAATCCTGAGTGACATGAACTGGACTATGCAGTTTGATATGGGATACCTATGCAGGGATCTCTATCTTTTGTGCTGCACACACAGGGAGTGATAGAATTGCACTGGATTATGCTGAGGTCTTCTAGAACTAGTGGGGTCATTGATTTAGTCCAGCACCACACCCATGTCTTGTGCAGAAAGGTCAAAAGTCATTGCGATTTCCATTACCAATCATCATTACTACTAGTGATACACCAGAACATAATATATAAATCACTCACATCTGTCTCTTTATGTAATCCTTAAGCAGCTCCTGATCAACAGTGTACAGCTCTGAACTGCTCGTGTTGTCGTAGTAATAAGTGATATTACTGGAATATTTCGGGCCCCGGGGGCCATCAGTACCATCAAATTTCCTGTATCCATACTGATAGTCAAAATGAGCTGTGGAGAACAATAAAAAAAAAAAAACAAGGTGAAACATAAAGCTCTCCATATTGGACAGTAATACTATAAGAGCAATATAAATTGTACACGACACAGACCTCAAACTCAACCCAAGAATCAGTATTAAATAATTCTGAAGTGTAATTTTTCATAATACAGAATTGTGCCGCTGTTACTCCTCCTGGAAATTTAGGAATAAACTGACATTTGAGCCTCATCATTCCCCCCTTTCCAAAAAGATGAGTCCTTACACCGTGTAAATCTGTGCCGACATGTCCAACTTTCTTTATTGGCCAGGAGGAAGTTTATCCATACATTTCGAGAAGTAGTAACAATATTTGGAGTGCAAATACAACGCAAGTCCGCACAATGCAATAAACTATTGGATTATGGGTAGTCATGCCCAGTGTTGCAGATGGGTCACCATCTAATACAGATACATGCCTTCATGAAGACATATGTGGTGCGTCCCTTGCCAGAATAAAACAATGGGGAAGATTTATGAAGATACACACCTCCTCAGAAATGAGGCGCACCCTCCACTGAGCTGTGTGCCTAGTGAAATCTATGCAAGCTCATAGCTGGGGTGCATTTCCATCATCATTTATGGCCGTTTTCTGATGTAGCTGATAATAAATCTGGCAACGGTGCTGGTGCCACCACCAGCATGTTCTCATTTTGGGGAAAGTGGCATGGGCAGTGCAAAACCACCAGTTGCTTCAATATAGTCAAGTCATGAATCTGAGGCATATGGCTTTTTTTTTTTTTTTTTTACATATGAAATCTGGCATAAAATATCAAATCTGCTCCACTGAGTCCCATAGAGTTTATAATGCAAACTGTGGTAATGGTTCCCTTATACAGTATAGCAGGAGAAAGAGTGCAACAATTGGTGCAAGAGACCACATGTACTCACAGCGAGAGCCCCCACGGCCACGTCCTCTCCCCCTTCCCCGTCCACGGCCCCTTCCTCTGAAGCCACCTCGGACAGCGCCTTCACTTTTCACACTGGAAGTGTCGTCGTAGTCTGGCCACTCCCTCTCCTGCTTGTTATCAGGATACCAAGCTATTGGGAAAAATACAACACATGAACATAGAAGGAAAACACAGCTAACAAAATCTGATATGGTTTCAGGAACTGGGATCACAAGCATAGACCGCAATAAAGCAAATGAATACCATTTTCCTCCCTCAAAAAATGGCATTTAATACATAGATACAGCTATCTGGATGAGAAAATCGAAACGCGGACCTCCGGCTGGAAAAGGAGCCACAAACATTTGTGTACATCCTTGTAGAGTTAAGCGTGGACAGCCTGTTCATATACACTAACATACATACATACATATATATATATATATATATATATATATATATATATATATATATATATACACACACACCGTATTTTCCGGACTATAAGGCGCACATAAAAACCTACGATTTCCTCAGAAATCGTAAGTGCGGCTTATAGTCCGGTGCGCCTTATATAAGGATGGAAGCGGCGGCAAAGTCTGCGTGCCGCTTCCATACATACATAAAAGGCACCGTAAGGGTGCATTCACACTACGGAACGCCGGCGCGTATCACAGCCGTACACGCCGGCGTTACAGCAGGGCTGCCGGACACTCCCTATTCATTTCTATGGGAGCCGGCATGCGAGCGCTCCCCACAGAAATGAATGGAAAAAAGCAGTCCATTCATTTCTATGGGGAGCGCTCGAATGCCGGCTCCCATAGAAATGAATGGGAAGTGTCCGGCAGCCCTGCTGTCACGCCCGTGAAACAGAACCCTGAAACAGAACGTGAAACTTACCGAGCGGTGCAGGGCGGGCATTCAGACCTCCTCTTCCTCCGATGTCCTGACCACTTCCTCCGGCGCTCGCGAACTGATAATGGCATGGGCGCATGCGCAATATCATAATGCTTCTACTACGGCTACTGCGCATGCGCCCAGGCCATTATCAGTTAGCGAGCGCTGGAGGAGGAGGACGGAACATCGGAGGAAGAGGAGGCCTGAATGCCCGCCCACCCTGCACCGCTCGGTAAGTTTCACATTCTGTTTCAGGGTTTTATTTTAAAACGGGGGGGTAGTTTAATATAGCTTTTACGGTTGGGCTCTATCAGCATGATTTTGCTGATAGAGCCCCTCCTCGCCTGCCGAGCGCTTCCAATAGAAGCGGCTGGCACGCGGGGGGTTAAGCGGCCGCTGGCAAAGTCTGCCAGCCGACGCTTTCAATAACATATAATGCGCACCGGACTGCGCCTTATAGTCCGGTGCGCCTTATATATGAACCGAGACGGACTATAAGGCGCTCATGGGCAATGCGCCTTATAGTCCAGTGCGCCTTATAGTCCGTAAAATACGGTGTATATATATATATATATATATATATATATATATATATATATATATATATATATAGTCAAAAGGGACATCTGGAATGGTTTAAAGGGGTTTTATGGCCCACAGGTGGCACTTTATACAGATAACCTATCTAGATGTATGGGAAACTAACACCTGGGCCACGCCCCGATCAGCTGCCCTCAAGCCCTATAAGCTCGCTTGTTTTCAGTAATAGAGGTGTATTTGCAGTACCCCGGCACCACTGTTGGATGAAGCTGCAGTTCTGCACCCATTAAATAGGAGCAGAGCTGCTTCTTGTCCATCACAGTAGTCTGCGGCTCCAGATCAGCTGATCCAAGAGAGATGCTATACAGATACTCATGGTCATTACGGTGTTAAAATAAACCAGTAGCTGAAATATAATTTATGGATGTATAAAATAATTTACTGCTACTGCCAAAGAAAGTCACCTCCTATAACCGCAGGGGAAAAAGCTGTCACTGTTTGTTCGGCATTAATTGCCTGAGCAAACATTGAGTGTAACTGGAGGCCGATCCTGTGAATTCAGAATCCAGAAGACTGGAATCTACTTGTCAATAATTCCAGGTATATATATGATACATTAGGAGATGGGTGGCGCCGTCTGTACCTTTAGGGTCACTCCGGTTGAGGGCGTGGCGCTGCTGCTCATTCTGTCGATTGTTTCGTGATGCCGTCTTCTCTCTTGGCCCCTCTGGCTTCATTTCGATCTGGAGGGGAACCCACTTGTGTTTATTTCCTGTCAAAAAAAAACTGAAGTTTAGTATATAAACATATCTATACTAATTAACTTAAAGTTTAACTGGCAATACTTATTAGAATCTCTCTGATAAAGAGGTGGTCTCACAAATCTATGCCCAGTCAGCCATTTCCAACCAAATATTGACCCTGCAGGAACACCGCAGCTCAGTCATGGAGATAGCTGGAACACAGTGGCAGCAGAAGACATGTTTGTGTCTCACTTGGGTCACAAATGAGAACACAAGAGCCCATGATCTGTGGAGGAAGCAATCCCCCACCTACTAAAGATTTCTTTGAAGTGACAGCCCTCACTCTCTCTGTATGCTCCCTGGTACTAGACCACCAGGGATCACGTGATCACTAGGTCCAATAGAGGTAGTGGCTCTGCTGCTTCCTCTATTCACTACATGGCACACATTCAGTGAATCTCAGAAGGGTCTCGGTCTCTCTCCGCTGCAGATCTGAACTGTTCCTGCTAGCCTGTACCTAGACACCAAGAGATGGGACCTGCATCGACGGCCGCCAAAATCCAGAGGGGGAAAGTTATCACGTTAAAAGGGTTTTCCGGGCAGATATTTTTTTTATTTTTACCATAGGAGGTTGGGTTTATTTAGGGGATCTGGTCTGGTCTTAGAGGTTGTAGGGTCTTGCCTTCATTCAGGGAGTCTGGTATGTGCATTAGTTTAGGGGATGTGATCTGGGGTCTCCATTTGCGTAGGTGGTATTGATTTAGGGGATGTGTGTGTGTCAGACAAAGATGCGTTTGCCCGACTGTGCATGAAAGAATGGTTTCAAAATATGGAACACGTCACGAATTTGCATATCACCCTTGCTAATCTTCTCTGTATTGTTCCAGTTTTAGTATATGTGCTCCAGAAGCGAGCCCTTAGCTAACCTATTGTGCGCACTACTAACAGAGAGGAAGAAGGGAGGAGCCATTCCTGGACACATGAAGGCTTGGTAAGTATTGATGGGGATAGGAGGGAGAGTAATGTGAACGTCACAGATTATCAGGAAGTATCCCTGAGACGGTCACATGAGCACTCCGGGGATATGATAGATTTCTTTATTTTTAATTGAAGTAAATTAGAAGTTAGGTGGGGGGAGGGGGGTTTAGTTTAGGGGTTAATTCTTAGTTTATCCTGGACAACCCCTTTAACGATTATGGAACTGCATAACTAGCAATTCTCCACAATCACACCATTTTCCAAATCGCTTTCCTCTAGTCCAGATTCAGGCTGTTGTGTTCAGTTCACCAAATACAGACTGTATGCCTGTTGCATACCCAAGACCAAGTATTATAGTCACTTATAATGTGTAATCAGGTTTCCATTATAGACAGTGCCACAGGGACTTCCAACATCATGGATTACTCTGAAGGTTGGAGTCCAGGCCCCTGATCAGTGTCCAGTCTGGGAAATGCCGCCAATACGCAGTCGCCTTTTTCCAAAAAATGAACCCAGTTCTCTGAAACTGGCTTTAGCAGTATGAACAATCCAGCTAACGGAATAAAGCAGCTACAGAGAAAATGAATTCCCCACAGCTGCTCCTCAGGCACCATCAGCAGCGTTTGTATTCGGTCAATATACACCGGCTGTCACGAGCACAGAGCGCCAAAGGCTGCACTGCGCTCTACGGTAGTAGCAACTACTGTATACTGCGTAGTCAGCAGTTCCCTATTGTAAGTGTTCAGGTTATAAAAGGTTAATTTGACTTAAAAAAAAGTGCCTATGAATACATGACAAGCCGCCGGCGCTTCCCATATTACCGGTGGTAACCAGGCACACGGTGTAGAGTTATTAGGTCTAATGAGATCCCATTCAGCTCTGTAAGTGGCAAAAGTCATCCTATGACAAAGCAGTGATGTAAAACTAACAAAGAAAATCGCTGAATATAACATGAAATCACCTACTATGCAAAAAAAAAAAACAAAAACCTGGCCCTGTAGGGTCAGACTGGCTAATAATAATAATAATGGTAATAACTTAAAGGGGTTGTGCCTTTAAGACAGAGGATGCATTCGATTGCTATGGGCCAGACCACAAGGTCGTTCCCCCCCCCCCCCCCCAGCAATCAAGAGAACGGAGGGGGTCCGAAAGCTCTCCTAAATCTTCCTTGTGAAGGGAACATCTGGGACTAGAATCTAGAGCAGTTACCCAAAGCCCCACAGAAGTGAATGGACCACCACTTGTAAAAGTGCACTGGCTCTCCATTTACAAGGAGGCTTTAGAGGCTGTGGCACTCGTGCAAGCACTACTTTCTTTTTAAAGGTAATTATCACTGGTCACACGGTCATGCTTCAGCTCAGTCCCACTGAAATGACTGCTATAGAGCATATATTACTGTAGTAGGTATACAGTGAAGAAGTCGCAGTGCTTGTCCGAACACTGTGACCAACTCAAACAGCTGATAGATTAGTGTCCCAGGAGCTAGAACCCCAATATTTTACATTGAGGACTCTAAAGATGGTTCATCAGTAACAGTTCCGGGAATGATGCATTTTAAAGGGGTTGTGCCATTATGGGCACTTATATCCTATCCACAGAACAGAAGATAAGTAGAGATGAGCGAGTAGTATTCGATCAAGTAGGTATTCGATAGAATACTACGGTATTCAAAATACTCGTACTCATTCGAATACTACTCCTATTCGCAGTAAAGATTTGATCCCGAACCAGCATTGATTGGCCGAATGCTATACACTGTATAGCATTCAGCAAATCAACGCTTGTTCTGCAGCAGGCTCGTCTTTGCTAGTCGGGAGAGCTGGCAGCTTTCGGTTATGCGGGAGCTGACTTTTTCTAATAGGAATACATTGACCAGCGTTGTAAGGAGGCGGAGTCTAAGATCAGACCACAACAGTCTCCATTGTGGTCCGATCTTAGCCTCCTCACAGACGAGCTTTCGGCAGAACCAGCGTTGATTGGCCGAATGCTGTACACGGTATAGCATTCGGCCAATCAACGCTGGTCAATGCATTCCTATGAGAAAAAGTCAGCTCCCGCATAACCAAAAGATGCCAGCTCTCCCGACTAGCAAAGAAGAGCCTTCTGCAGAACCAGCGATGATTTGCTGAATGCATAGCATTCAGCCAATCATTGTTGGTTCTGCAGGACGAGCAAGTTCACATTAGCGCTTGCCTCCCGTCCGGAAGGAGTCCGAACGGAATATCAGCGCAACTGCAAGCGCTGTGCAGTTAAAGCGCATGGACCCGTTATAGTCTATGGGGTCTGTGCGCTTTAACTGCACAGCGCTCCTCCTAACCACTCTCCTCCTGCTACTTGTGGACTTGGTGACTCTCCTTTAGTCGAATAGTGGTTTCCCCTGAAACGAGCATTTTTCCCATAGACTGTAATGGGATTCGATAGAGTAGTCGAAAATTGAGGCTCTACTCGAAACTAATATCGAATCTAGAATATTTCACTACTCGCTCATCTCTAAAGCTAAGCATTCGATCGCTGGGGGTCCTATCTTCAGAAGAAAAGTAAACACTCAAGAAGCCACAGTGTTCAACACAAGTCCCACAACCCATTCTAAAAGCGGATTCGCAGGGATGCCAAGAGTCAAACCCACCGATCTGATATGGATGGCCTATCCTAATGATGGTCCATCAATAGCCTGATCCCAAAAAGCCCCTTAAGGGTGTTGCCACACAATATACTATGCAGTGCTGCTACCGCACTCCAGGACAGGGACATTGATACTTTAATTTAAAAAGGGGTTGTCCCATTATGAACCCTCATCCCCTATCCACAAGACGGGGAGAAATGTCCTATCGGTGTGTCCAATAGGCCTCCTTGTGAATGCAGCGCCAGTGCACTTGTGTGACCAGGGCTGTGAACAAAGGGGAGGTTAAAGTCCTGGTAGCCACATAGAGGAGAATGGTGCGCCAATCACGCAAGCGCAATGGAGCCCCATTCACAAGGCGTACTTAGAGGACTTCCCATCCCCTCTGATCACTGGGTGACCTGGTCTTCAGGCCCCCAGCAATCAGACACTTATCCCCCTGTCCAGTGGATAGGGGATAAATGTAAAAAAGAAGAAACAACCCCATTAAGGATGCATCCAAAGTACAAGTCCAAAATACATTGTGTGTATAACCGCACCTTTCTTTTTGTGAGATGATCTCTGCCCATCGTCATCCCCGTTCTTCTCCTCACTGGACTCATCAGACTTTACTCTTTGGTTCTCCTTCCCGTCCGCACTCTCTTCTTTCATCTCCTTCCTCCCAAATGATCTCCGGGCCGGCTGCAGTTTCTGAGGCGGCTATGGGCAAGACAAAAACAAGTGACCATTATGGACTGGTTACATACTATAGCATACAACAACTTGCTCAACCCTACATGGGTTTTTGCCGTTGGATACTTAAAAACAATTCAGATAGGGAAAGCCTTAAAGGGTTTTACAGGACCTATATACTGATGATCTATCCTTAGGGCATCAATAATGTAATTAGTGGGGGTCCAATACTCAGATTAGATGGTTGAATGTGTTCACTGTGTTCAGGTAAGTTCCGCAGTCTCTATTACAAGGGAAAGTAGTTGGTATTACAGCTCATCCCTATTCACTTGAAAGGGACTGAGCTGATGCTGTGCCAAGTAACTAGAGAGGCTGCAGCATACCAATGTCCTTCAAACAGCTGATCTCTAGGGGTTCCAGATGATGGTCCCCCACCAATCACAAGGATAGATGAATATACAGACCCCATTAAGAGTCTGTTAAGTCCTGTATATTGTAAGCAATACTTCTTAAAATAGTGCACCAAGAACATTTCACCCCTTTAAGGCCCGACACTGTGCCCAGACAGTGAATAAGCATGGCTGCCTAGTGATGGATCGGGACAACATTGCCAGGTAGTACTAAAAGTGGTGTTGATTTCTGTATGCCGTAGATGGGAAAAAAAAATAAAATTATATATACACACACATAATTATAATCTATCTCGACCAATGTTAGATGCAAATTAACCCCTTTATATGCAACTTCATACAAACCTACCCCTTTAAGGGCTAGTTCACACGGGGACATGGAGGAGGATTTTGACAGCGGAATCCACGTCATAATCCTCCTCCATACAATGTTAGGGCTAGTTTACACGGGGTCAAAGGGGCGAATTTTGACAGCGGAATCCACGTCATAATCCGCCCCTTGACAATGGTTGTCTACAGAGACCACTAGCGTTCTTTTTTCCGCTATCGGCCCATTCATTTGAGCTGACTCCGGGGTGGGGGAAGCTGCGACATCATGGCAGGCGGGTTTTGACCATATTTTGACTTGGCTCCCCGAGTCAAAATATGGTCAAAATCTGCCCCACTGCCCCCCGTGTGAACAAGCCCTTAGTCTATGTAGACTGCTAGCTTTTTTTTTTTTTTTTGCTAGCAGAGAAAAAGAAGCGACATGACCTTTCTTCAGGCGTTTTCCGCCTGAAGAAAGCAATAGAAGTGAATGAAAGGCGAAAACCGTGCTTTTTTCCCCGCACGGGTTTTTGCAAAAATAAGCAACGCTTTTTTTGCAAAAAAAACGCGACGCGTTTTTTTCAGCCCATTCACTTTACAGAAGGAGAAAACAGCCTGACTTTTTTTTTAAAGCTATTTTTACAAAAAAATCTCCAAAAAAAAGCTTGGCAATGTCCAAAAAAAAGCTTCCTAATTAGGAAGCTTTTTTTTCCGGTGCCAAAATAAGCCACAGGTTATTTACGTGTGAACCAGGCTGCTGGCAGACATGTTGTATTACATGAATAATGGATTGTCTCCATTAGGCAGAGAAATAATACCCAGTAAATATAAGGCTTCATGTACACGCTGGAGGGAATGTCATCCCTGTGCCTTCCGTCCCCTATAGATTTCATTCGTGGGTTCTATCTGCTCTGTAACACCAGAACCCCCTTGGATGAGCCTCGGCCTGCACATCCAGTCGTGTACATGAGGCCCAAGGCCTTGACTCCCAACCACCAATACATAGTTTATAATAGGGACTTTCAGTGGTGCGCCTGTATTCCCACCCAAGCCCCCATTACAAAGTTTAGACTGTACTCACATGCAGTTATCGTTTCTGCCTTGGACATATTAACCAAGACAAGCTTCTGACATATAACACCATCATATCATACAGTGGTAGCCATCACCCATAGGCTCCCATGTAGAACATAATTCCATGAGGTAATTTAATACCATTATATATCATAGTATAGTATATAGTGTAATATATTACAGAACCCTATATCGTCCATTGGTAACATACATATAACACCCAAATAGGGGCAAACAGTCACTTTTGGGTTAACAGAACCCTATGGCCATACTAATGCTAGGATCACACTAGTGTTACAATTCTGTTACGGTCAGTCAGAGGACCAGAACAACGGACAGGAAGACTATATAGAGGTTATTTGTGCAGCTTGGTGGACCCCACTGACTACAACAGGGTCTGCCGTTTTAATACTGAAAGGCTCCAGATGTACATACTAAGAGACCAAAATTGTGATGTGAACACTGCCTTAGCTCCTCTCCTGTCTAGTGCAAAAATCAGTTATTCAGCCCATTGACATGAATGAGGCCAGGGCTGGTCCTCCTGCATAGGGTGCCCATTATGGGGGTACATTCTGTGCAGCACCACTATGTGGAAGTCTCCTTCAATCTCACAAACCGCAGGGGGTCCTAGCAGTCTTACTGATATGTTGTGACTTGCTAATGCCAGAATTAACCTTTAAATAGGTGGTCTCAGGGGGGCATCAGCTTCTATACACCCCCAGGGAGCAGCTGTTATCACCAGGGTAAGACAAATGAATGACCTTTCATGTTGCGATTACCTCATGTGGTCCATAGAGGGCAGGGTACATGAGGGAATTGAGCCAGGCCATCATGCACATAGATAATGGCTTCTGGTCCCCAACTTTTATGACCATAGACAAAAATTGACAGGATGGACCAATAATCTAATGCCAGACCCAAATATTTACCCTTTATCTAATAACCTGCCACAGATCCACCTTGACAATATTTAATACAAGTACACCTAAAAGTTTTCACTCCTCAGTGAACCTCACTCTCATAGCCAAGAACTTGCAAACAGACACAATGATCAAAGCCCACTACGAGTACAGGACGTCCAAGCAACTCAATACCGGGTACAACAAGTAACCCACCGGGCATACGAACACAGATCTATGCATTCCTAAAAGTACAAGGATCTGCGCTGCAGTCTATGCCGCTAATCCACCTAGTCCAGGAGGTGAGAGGAGGAATAATCTGCAGATTAACCAGGGGATAGAAGCCAGTGTCACAGCTTAGGTTATGACCACTTTAGCAACAGAGAAAGATGACGATACAATAAGTAATGCAATGCAGAGACCAATTATAGCAGAGATGAATTTGTCGTGTTATACGCTTTGGCTTTACATGCAGCCCTAGGTCAAAGAAAATACAACATGTTGAGTCATATACCAAGCCCTGCTATATAGGACAAACCCAGCTCAGCTACATCTGTAAACATAAAGTGCTCGGGCCAAACATCCTCCCAGTTTCTAAACTGCAGGAAACCAGCAAAAGAAGGATTTTCTCTTTGCAAATAAGTGACCGCACATCTCCCTTACCTGTGTCCTCAAAGAGCTAATGAAACCTGAAACCTCCACATGCTCCCAAGCCAAGTTACTCTACCCCAGATCCTAAAAATATATCCCGGGATGAAGCTTTCACCCAGAGCGCAGGGCATGCTGCACCGGAGGCTTCCAGTCCCAGAATAGAGACTGCCAGCAGCGGACCTGGTGGGAGGACTTGGAAGGAGGGCAGCCCCTAAATGGAAATCCTGCTCGGGGGGACCTGTCTGTGCTATTCCTGGTGTCACACAACAACGTCCAAGATCCTCGCATGAAATGTGACTGCAGTACAGAGCCAGGGCCGCGCACTGCCATTCATGCCAATCTCCACACATTCCACATCAGCGTGCATGAGGGTAGGGATTAATGGCAGACAATTCACTTTCCACCTTATGTTGCAATATCATCTGAACTATTACCATCAGAACTGATATGTGGGGATATACAGGTTGTGGGACCTACAAGTGAAGGGGCTTGGGCACAGAGTCATGCCCCTTTGCCTCAAGCTATCAGAATGCATTATAATCTACTTTGGCTGTCAAGCGACACTACCAGTTTGCCACGTGACTGACAGTGCTGTGAAGGCAGCAGTAATATAGAAGGTTACAAGCAAAAATATATTACAAAAGGTAGCAACGCAATGTGTTCCCATGGAAGGTGCACTGCACCTCAGGTTTCCACAAAACAAATTAGGATAATAATAACATGGAAGTAAAAATGTGCTTTTGTCACTTCGCTCAAGAGATCAAACCCTATGTTAAGAGAACCATACACTACAAGGACATGAAATTGTTCATTTTAATCAGGTGGTCCCAAACAAATAGGCATCACCTACCCACAGGATGGGCAATTGCTTGGGGGCAGGGTGCTCAAATAATTAATGGGGCAAGATTCACACATGACACCACTCCATTTAATCTTTATGGGATTTAGCCATCTTCATCAGTCCCATACTGTTTTGGCAGACATAACAGTCAACCCAAGCACAAGTAAAGTGATCTCTGACTCATGATCAGAGGGAACCCCATCGATCAGAAACTTATCACCTATACTGTTCAAGTGCGTTAAGTCCCAATTCTGTTAATAACCCTCAATGTACTTTCCACAATGTCATACAATTTAGTAATAACAGCTTCTTACCGGTGTGCTCTTATGGGCGATCTCTCCAGGCGTTGGCCAGTTGGTGGCATCACCGAAGTCTCCAACCTGCCAAAAGACAAAAATTACATCGAGTGTTCATCGGCTCAGTCACCAATATCTTCTAACAATGGAATATAGCTAAAAGAACACAGACACAACCACGCCAGACAACGCAAGAAACCCATCAAATGGCCGCTTACAAAAATTCCACTGTCTTATAAAGTATTCCGATTCAAAGCTACAGTCAGGATTCTGCAGGTTTCTGCCACATTCCTTGCAGGATCAAGGTCTGCAATGAAGTTTCTGTGACAATATTTTTGAAACCATCAGATATTTTTAAGATATCCATTAAAGAGTTTGGTTACAATAGCCATTTAAAGATGTTTGCCCATCTTATGAACTTATAGCATGTTGCAAAGACACAACCCTGATCAGGAGGATGGGGGATTTTTGTACCCCATTGTGCACGGAATTGTGGACATATGGTGGTCAGACAACAAGCTCATAGCTCCATTCATTTTAATACATGATACGTACAACACTCGGCTATGTCCACGGTTCTTATTGAAATGAAGGGAGTGTTGTGCATGCTACCCAATCACCATTCCCTTCAAAACAGGAGATAAAAATCCCAGTGTCTCCTGATCGGTAGCCGACTGAGTGGTGGTACACTCACTGAATAACTTGCCCAAACAGGAAAATCCCTTTAAGTCTAGGACTGCATGGAGACTGTGGTCACACAACACCAAGATCACAACTTGGGTGTAACCAGTCACTAAGTGGTCTTAGCTTTAAAGTCATAGCAGCCACTAGAGGGCAGAGCGCTGTTCACTAAACACATGGAGGTCACAGTGCAGACACTATATAGTAGCAGGTGCGGAAACTAGGGGTAGCACCATTTTTAGACATTGGTGCAGCAAGCTGGCGACATTCCCCGGTAACACTCTCTCTTTTTGTAATAATCTGGTGCCGACTACATGAATGGGTGACTTTGTAAGTCAGGGTTGCAAGACTACATTTTTGCAACCAAATTATTCCAGTAACTTCTAGAAACCAGGCCTGTATATACAGTAGTTGCATGCATCCATTTGTGTGTAAAGACTTGTTGGGGTGCGGTGGGGGGAGCGAGACCACGTGTATCAAACATTTATAGCATACCTCATGGATGGATATCCCTTTAAGGGGCTGAACTTGTAACTCCACTGTTATGTATTGTGTCACACCAGTCACAGAAGGTGACTTGCATAAGGTCTGAGCTGTGAGATTATCACGTGGCTATACAGGGCACACAGCGGTGAGCAGATGGCTCCGTGCCCTATATAGTGGCCGAGTACTGTCACTGCAGTTCAGCTCCCATTGAAGTCAATAGAAGCTGGACCGCAGTGATGGCGCCCAGCCACTATACAGGGATCGAAGTCCTCTCTGTCCTCCTCCATACAGTGGATAGGATGGATCCCAAGCAGCTGATCTGTGCAGGGTTGTCTGCTAGTTCCCCACTGATCAGATATTTATGGCCTGAGGATAGGCCATAACTAACTAGAGACCTGGCCAACCTCTTTAAGGCAGGGCATTTTTGCACTGCAGGAAACAGTCACTGTGGTCTGTGCCAGTCGTCCGTAGAACAGCACAAGGTTTGCCGATGCACAATCTGTTGGACTCGCAACCTCTGCAAGAAATCATTAGCATGAAATAAACCATTACCTTGCTGCCTCGTCTTGGCCGATTGGCACCGGCTTTCACCACCTTGGCAGGCACCGGAGGATCTGCAAAAGAAGCAAATTATTATGACATTGTTGTCTCAAAATGACAAAGATCATTAACATAACAGAACTGTAAATGATAACTGTTATGTCTGCAATAAGCAAGACTTTAGAAAACATGGCTGCTCCTTTCTAGAAACCTCAAAACACCGGTCCATGGGAAAACGCACACACCACAAAATGACAAAAACTAAAAATTTTTTGGGTTGCGAGACTAAATCATGTAGCCCTATCCTTATGCAATACTGTCTACTAGGCAATGTAGGGCTTCAAGAAAGTTGGGTGACAACCATTAAACCTGCCATACCTTTTGCAACATGCAAATATTTTTCCCAGGTTCACAGACAAATTTGCAGTAATTGATCCTTTATCCTTTTTAGCAAATATGGTTTTGTTATCGAGAAAATATACGGTTTCCATGTGTTAACATACATAACATATCTACAGACACAAATAATTTTGATTACATGTACCAACCATGTTCCCGGCCCAGATATGTGTGACATATTTATCTAGCCTTAACTAGACCGGGCCAGTGTATCAGAGGCCTGCAGCACGAGAGGCGGCATTACACGAGTGATAAGGTGTCCTTCAGAAACCATATGGAACAAGAAGCTAGAGTGACGTGGCCTATAGTCGCAGTGACAGTGCCCGGGGCGTGTCTGCAGCACACATGGCTGCAGCGGCAATGTAATCCTGTGAAGAAGAAACACTGTGGAAGCTGCAGGATTAACCCAGGACACAAACAAGGCGGAACGCAAGCGGTTAAGGATCAAGTGTTCCCTTTCTAAGACGGGGGAAGGCTCCGGCAAAGATTGCCCATTTACATAAGGAAGAAAACCAGCAGGGGAGGGAGCGGAGTAAAGAAGGATCAGGGCCCATGTGATCCCACACTCAACTCACTTGTGATATGCCCTGTGGCTAAAAGATGGAGGTGAAAAGGAGACCCTCAGAGAGAAATTTCTTAAAAGAATCTAGAGAGAGAAATGCTTATGGCCACCATTTTATAAGCAACCTATTACACCTTGATACTTAAAGGGGAATTCCACTCAGACCATCCCCGATCATATTATATACGGATATATAAAACACCAGGTATCATTGGTGTCCTAGAAAAAGGTCAAGTCCTTGAGGAGTCAGTCAAGTTAGTAACAAGTCTGCTCAGCCTTTCTAGAGCCTTATTTACACCAAACATCTCAGGAAAAGCTGAGTGACAAGAACTGGTCCCAGATATACAATATACAGTTAAATTCCTTTCACCCATATACTCCGATTTTTTTTTCCCCATCGGTATTAGTGTGGTGCATGGCCCTTTCTTAAAACAGCGTGCCACATTTTATGTCAATGGCGTGGACCAGGGCCAACTTGGCCTGACAGATTTCTTAAACAGTAAACCGGAGTTCCATGAGAAATTTAGGGCAGTTCCTGATTGGAATAAATTTAATAATACCATTCGGGCCCATAGGAGAAACCAACCTGGATGAAATTCCCCCCTCAAGCCAAATCTTTTCGCCATGGATTACAAGATGGCTACCAATGTAACTGGACACACATGCTGCAAAAGGAAACCAGAAAATGTGAAATTCAGATCTTCCGTCATTCTGAGGTCACTCCAAAGCCCTCTCACTTTGAATGAGGGAGGCTGAAGGGAAGTAGTCACTCCATTTTGTTTTTTTGCCAGCCTGGTAAAACCTTATCATGACTCCATAATTATGAGATAAATATTAACACACTGTGTTACACGTGACCGGCCAGCACCAGGCGTGAGTCACCGATATCAAGGAAGACGTGTCCCAAACATACTGGATACCGCACAATCCGAAACGTGTTTCAAGGGGAAGCTATTTTAAGACAGAAAAGTGACAGCGTCTCACACAAGGTGAGCAGCCATGAGAACCAGCACCTGAGTCAATACTAGATCTGGAACTCAACTTTAAGAATAAAGGGAAAATATGGATTAGATGTAGGTTTTGGGTTATTTTTTCACTCGGGGGACGCTTTCTCGCTGTGACTTTGGTCAAGGTCTAAGCTATATTTAAGAAGAGATTAATGGAATTTCATGGTACAGATAACTCCCTGCCCCCCGCACTTCTCCTGAGAAAGCAGGTTACAGATAAACAGCAACAGAAACCTTGGAGAGAAGAGATCTACAGCTACAGGTGACATCCCATGGCCACAAGGCGACGGCCTCTCCGAGGACGGATTCTAGCACACGCTTCCTACAGCAGATAACTATTAAGTCCCTTCGCTTCCCGGAATAACCTATTTTACAACCATCATATTGACGCCACTTTAACACACATTCAACACTGCAAAGCACACAATTTCTATAGAGAGAAGCAGCACTGGAGATATCTGGCAGCTACTTATCTCCTGACTGAAGGATTGTGCGCTGTTCACACCTGTGTCAGAAGCTCAGTTAGCATACGGCACTGCAGATTACTGCAGTTTTTAGTGGACTCAACAAAACAGATGCTATAAGGGAATCCACTTGGTCCCATACCAAGTACCCCCGATGTCCATTGTGCAACAGATCTGTCAGTGTCACGACTTCTACAAACACCATAGATTTGAACAGTGTCTAAACACCTAAAGATTATACTTGGTGGATCCTGTAGAAAATGGAAGGAACCAGCAACTTAACAGGGTCTTCTGCAGTAGATGTTGAAGAGGACCTTCCACCAACTCTACTATTTCCAACTCTTAACATCCTTTAGTAGGCGCCGCTCCACTGATTCTAGTGTAATTGGAATTTCTTCTCTAGCCCCCACAGTTTCTGAGCAATTGCTGTTTCTAGTTTAGTACCCAAAATGCTTATTAGGCTCTCTTCTGTCAGGTGGGCAGTCCCAAGCTAGAGAACGCAAGGACTACCTACTTGACAGAGAACATAATTGTGGTGAAACTAAGAACACTGATTGTTCAGGAACGGAGAGAGAGAGAGAAAATTCCAGCTGGGGAGCTAGAGGCCCGGGCCGGCCCCAGAGGAGCTAGAGGCCCGGGCCAGCCCCAGAGGAGCATGAACAATCAAGATCTCTGGAGCATCAACTATCAGACTAAAGAATAGAGATGAGCGAACACTATTCGGAACAGCCATTTCGAATAGCACGCTCCCATAGAAATGAATGGACGTAGCCGGCACGCGGGGGGGTTAAGCGACCGGCCGCCGGCAAAGTCGGCGTGCCGGCCGCTTCCATTCATTTCTATGGGAGCGTGCTATTTGGAACGGCTGTTCCGAATAGTGTTCGCTCATCTCTACTAAAGAACTTTACTGTGTGAGCGGTGCACACAAAGTTCTATATGGAACCATGGCTTATTCTTAGCTTTTGTTTACCTACAAAGCTGAATATTTGCATGACCTAAATGTAAAAGACAATGAAATGTACATAAAAAGAAAACTCCAGGCTTAGTAGAAAATCTATTTATTTGTGGCTCCACATGACTACCTCTGCTAGCTAGGAGGAACAGCAAATCCCCATAGGATAGGAGGCACAGCATGCTTGCAGCGTGCCAAACCAATCGCCAGGAGACAGCTCATGCTCTGCACTCAGATCTGATAAGTTTGGTCCTTGTTCGCGCTGAGAATCCATGTGACGTTTCTTCAGGTGCAGTAACAGTGAATATCGCATTACACCAGTATCAACACAAGCAAGACGATATAAAAATTGTTGGCAATAGCATGGATACGGTTTGGTTCATCACTACTGCACTATAGCTAGTGATAATAACCAGTTGTAAGTATCATGTCTGTACGGTGGTTATAAAACATATGGCATCACACTTCTCCCCAGTGTATCCTACCCAGGTAGCTAGTACACCTACAAAATAACCACTACCAACTTTTTACATTGGGCTAATGTCCATGAAAGCTTTTATGGCCCAGCCAAAAGAAGAGTCAATTTGGTGTCTGAATTGGTCCACATTGCTCTGGCCTAGAGTATGTCGTCTAACCCTACACCAAAAGGTGGACCCATTGCCTCAGTGAAAACTCTACCAAAAGTAGTATAATGATGGCTCAGCAGGATAAACAGGCTCTACCACCCCCTCCCCACAGGGCATACAATCAAGAGTATGGGAGAGGGGGTTGCAGGATCAGCAAGCTTCCTCCCAGCTGGAGAAGCTGGAAGTCAAGAACAAGCAAATAAAGTCCCACTACCTGCAGGCATCTTGCCTCCCGGCCCATTGTTCAAAGTAATTTAAAGGGGTACTCCCATACTATAAAAGTATTGATCAGTGAGTGTCCCGGGTGACAGATCTTGAATATTATAGCCGCCAGCACTGACGCCCAACTGCATCCAGCCCCACGTAAATATAGATGCAGCCACCTGGGGTAAATAGTGAAGAGGACACAGTGCCCCATCAGTGCCATAACCTCTTCTTTCTAAGTGTGTGCCCCATAAGTCAAATCAACATCGATCATAAAGTGATGGCACATCCTAGTCATATGTCATCACCTGGATTGACCCTAGCAAGCGTCAATGCATGGGGCGCCACGCAAACATGCATTGATTTTACTAGGAAAAGTTGTTTTGTTTTTTTTTTTGGTTTTTTTTTTACACCCTAGAAAGTTCATTCCTTCCTCTATATCTGAAAAGGGTCTGTAGCATAGTTCATACAGAGTCTCCTGATTCATTAACTAATTGCCTCCTGCTGAACTATAGGGAGGGATCAGAAAGTAAGGTAACTTGACTTAACCCACTAAGGGGCTAAGGAGAGTCAGGTAACATGGATCTTTAAAAAGGTATATAGTGCCCAATGGACTCTGCGCAAACAACTCTGAACTGTACAAACTACACGACTCCTGGGAATGTGTGCAATGGAAACTACGCACTTCTATTAAAAGGCTTTTACCCAGAGAAATCGAGACACTTGCAACATCTTCAGGTGCTTCAAAGACAAGCAGTGCCCGATCGATGCCAGCCTTGAGTACGGCACTAAAGGGTTACCAATAGAAAAGCAAACAAAAAGGATGTGCAAATACCACGAAAAACTGATATCCTAGAGTACGCCCATAACAAAACAATACAGCGTAGCCCTATAAACAGATCTAAGACCTGGTAATGTTTCGATCAAGGAATTGTATCAGGACCTGTACAATGACGACAGACGAACGTCATACCACGTAAGACAACACAGCACCAAGTAAACATGTAAGATAGGCAACAGTGGCCTCTGGACCAAACAGGAACCAGTGATGTCACCAGATATGAAGGGTGACATCATGTACCCAACTGCTTCAGTCATCTAAAAAAAAATCCATTGTGTCGGGGATACAAAGGTTTTAATTTTCACATGTTTCAAGAAGAATTTTTTTTATATACTTTTTCCCACAAAAACACTTCAAACAAGTAACAGACTTAAGAAAAAGGAGAAACTTACACATCACCATATTCGGATCTCGTAGCCTATGCCACAGCTTCGACACCAGGGAAGCTATTTTAGGATACAACAAAACAATGTTCTTTGCACCCCCCCACCCTCTCCTCCAGGAGACTAAAGCCCCACCTCTACGTACCCCACCCTACCATGACCGACCGCTCAAGATCATCAATGGCCCATCACCGAGATCTCCAGCTCAGCTCTTGGTAGAAGAGACTGTAATCAGCAGCTGGGAAGGTTACGCTCCACCCCTCCATTACCCCCACCCATTGGTTAAGCTACAGTGTACTCCGACTTCTTAAGAAAAAAAATATAAAATATATACACACAGCCAAACACAGCTACAAGGCAGTATCAAAGTTTGCTTAGCAATTGGCAGGCTGTGCCAGTTTTACAAAGGTCTGAGGCTGCAGCAAGTCACCAAGACGTCTCCGTTCTACCTGTTGCATCAGCGTTGTACAGCTCTGTACACAACTAGTTAATCCAGCCCCAGCAGCGCTCTATAATGCTGCCCTGCAGCTTTGGTTATCGCAGATTTCACAATACGGCTCTAGTGTTTCACTTTCCGACCTGTCAGTGCTCCATTAGTCCGGCCATGAGGTCTCAAACCTAAAAGGCATAAAGGGCTCCTAGGTCCACAGCCTTCACGGGTTTACATAGAACTAATCCAGGTCACATAGGGTAGACTTTCATGACCACTTTTGGCTGGTGATCAGGTATAAAAATAAAGACAAAAGTTCAAGTTGGGAGACAACAGTCAAAAACGTAAGTGTATGGCACCATCGGCCAGATCTCTGATGCCGTTTTTTTTTCCCAAAAAACTCTGCCAGTTTAGTTGCTTAGGTCTGAATGAATTTGCCGCATTAGCAGCCATGTACAACCAGCATAAAGGGGTTGTCTGGTTAACGCAAGTTACCCCCTACCCACCGATCACATTTGGGGAGTTCTGAATGGAGTGATTGGTTGGACCACCGGAGATAACTGAAAGCAGTATTTCAGTTTTCTATGGAAGCCCCAATGAAACAAATGGAGAGACCAGCATCTCCCTTCAAAACTAGGGTCTAAAGTCTTATTGGTGGAGGTCCCAGTGCCTGAAGATACAATATGGTCCCATATTACAGATCCATAGCATAATATGTGCAAGGGTCAATTCACATGTTGCAGACTTTCCATCCGGCATTTGCAGGTGGAATAAACCGCAGTGTAGTATGTAGCCTTATGCCCCTATCCACAGGACAGCGTGCAAGGATTAACGGGAAAGCCAAAGAGGCCAAAAGCGACCAACACTATATTAAGAGGTCAGTCCTCCAACGTCCCACATGCTATACGAACAAGCCACAACGTGTCATCACAATAGAGGCCATAATCTCGGGCCCCCCACTCACATCAAAAGAGCTTTGCAAAGCAGACCTCCCCGTCTCTACGTCCCTTAAACAACATTTATAGCCCCATCGGGGTACTAGAAGACAATTTCCGGAGAATCAAAATCAGCCGAATGACTATACAACATTAAATAATACAGATGTCACCCTTGCTACCATGAGGGTACAAGGTTCTGGCAAGGGGGGTTAGATGGGGTTTGGTCGACCATTTTCATAGTGTGGCCAAAAATAGGACATGCTTTGGCGGTCATAATAGTCAGTCCTCTTCTATGCCCTGGACACACAGCCGTAAAAACTGTAGGTGTGTGTATGGGGCGGCCATGGAAATGAATGGGTCCATACTTTTATCCGTAAATTGTGTGGACAGGGCCTTACTCTAATATTAGAGTATCAGACCATATAGTCGGCGGTGGCTAGGTAGTGAAGCTATAACAACCATCACACCACATATACATCCCTAAATGCCAAAAGCAATTGTACAGCCAAGTTCAGTCTACCCCAGGCGTTTCTAAACTTGCCTCCTCTCGTCGGTGGCGTGTGCCAATTCAGACATATGGGTTTATGCACAGATATGGTAACATATGTTCCTTTTGGTTACCTCATAACCCTAAAAGGATTTCCTAGCTCCGTAAGACTGAACCTATCCTTTGGCTCTCAGGGAATGATCTTCCCGTTTGATGATCTAGTCAAACAGCACCATACATGGTATAGTGGCAGTGCTTGGTATTGCAACTCAGCCACATTCACGACAAATGGATTTAAACATGTCCGGGGGGGGGGGGTCTTGTTCTCAGGTTGAAGCTGTCCTAGCTGAGGGTGCATGAATCGGAGGGTGTTGGAGAAAATAGCCATTGACTAAATGCTACTACACATGGTCAGCCTAATAGGCTTTGTCAAATCACTACCACAATAGGCCAAGTCCCTACAGCGCACACCACTAGGACTCAAATTTCTTAAGATGGCTAGCTGGATAAACAGGTCTCCCCTCCTCCACACCTAGCCAAGGATAAGCATGCAAGCAAACCCCGCCGAGACAAATGGTCTATCTCTACAAGACAGCAAAAGCCAACACATGCTGCCAAATCTAAGAGGCAACAACACAATGGCAATGATTCCCATAGCACCAACAGCCGCTACAGTGGCCGTAGAGCGTACACAAACAAGACTGGCGTTACTACAACTCTCAGGATTGTAAGCCATGAGAAGTCATAGGGATCGAAAAACAAAACATGGGAGCCATAGAGGAGTCAGACATGAGAGTTGCCAAGGTGTATATACACATACACAAAGTCTTCCACACTGTGGCAGTAAGGTGGCGAGCCGTAGCGCCATTAGTGTCTATTGAGTTAATGTACCGTGCAAGGTTTCCACCTTTGATTTCTTTCCATTGTCTTTGACCTCAGACTGGATAGAAAATGACTGAATAATGAATACTTAAAGAATTCTTCTTAAAGGTGCCGCAAAGACATCCAATACTTCATACGATAAAAAGGAGACAGTGCACTCGGGGGCCCCGCACTTGACTATATAATGGATCCAAGTTGTCCAAAGGGCCAATGTCAGCCCCAGGGTATGAGACAATCTGGGTATTCACACTTTTCTTGCTCAAGGGAACGCACACATCCAGCTAGGACTCAAAAAACTGCCTCAGATAAATAATCGGGGAAGTTATTAAGACTGGAGTTTCTTATGCCAGTCTTCGTTCATTATTATTATTGTTTATTTATATAGCACCATTAATTCCATGGTGCTTTACATTTGGGGGTTACATACAGTACACAGAATATACAGGTAGATATACTAACAATGACCGACTGGCACAGTGGGGTAGAGGGCCCTGCCCGCGAGGGCTTACAATCTTTGAGGGAAGGGGGTAGAGACAGAAGGAGAGGGAGAGACTGTACAGATGGTGATGCGGTGATAGTGTTATTGGGGGTTGTAGGCCTTCCTGAATAGATGAGTCTTCAGGGCCTTCTTGAAGCCTGTGATTGTGGGGGTCAGTCTTATGTGTCGTGGTAAGGAGTTACAGAGTATGGGGGATGCACGGGAGAAATCTTGGAGACGGTTGTGTGAGGAGCGGATGAGAGCAGAGTGGAGTAAGAGGTCTTTGGAGGATCTGAGGTTACAAGTGGACAGGTAGTGGGAGATTAATTCAGAGATATATGGAGGGGACAGGTTGTGGATGGCTTTGTATGTTAATGTTAGTAGCTTGAACTCAATTCGCTGGGCTATGGGTAGCCAGTGAAGGACTTGGCAGAGGGGAGCAGCCGATGAAGATCGGGAGGCGAGCAGCGCAGTTTAAGGTGGACTGGAGGGGGGGTGAGGGTGTTAGCTGGGAGTCCATGGAGAAGGATGTTGCAGCAATCTAGGTGGGAGATTATGGGGGCATGGACGAGCATCTTAGGGCTCATTCACATCTGCGCCCGTACTCCATTCTGCAGGTTTCCGTTTCCTGCACAAAACAGGTGCAGGAGACTGAAACCTGCCAGCATGTTTCAATCCCACTCATTTGAATGGGCTTGAAAAGTCTCCGGTCGTGTGCGCCGGTGAGTGTTTTATGCACTCCGCGGCAAATTTTTTTTTTTTTTTTTTTTTAAATCGGACACACAGTCAGACATGCAGTACTCTTTGTGTCCGGTTTAAAAAAAAAAAAAAAAAATGGTTTCGCCGCGGAGTCCATAAAACGCTCACCGGCGCTCACGGCCGGACTCGGTATTACAGGTTTGCATGCAGAAGACGGAAACCTGAAAACGGAGTTCAGGCGCTGGTGTGAACCCAGCGTAAGTCGTTTCAGGGGTGAGGAAGGAGCGGATTTGGTGGATGTTCTTGAGTTGGAGGCGGCAGGAAGTGTTGAGGGTTTGAACGTGTGACTTAAAGGATAGGTCGGGGTCCAGTGTGCTAGATGCACCAGAATTACTAAGAGCCTCTGTCCTCTCAATTCTTGCCCATGTTGGCCTGAACCTGAATCTACATCAGTCAGGGGCTGGTAGGATTCTGGTATAACTCCCAACAGTTAACGTTGGGTGAGTGAGTGACTGAGTGGGGCACGAATGAGATGTGCACCAAAAACACCTTGAGAGACAGTTTGAGGCCACTTTCTTGGTGCAGCCCTCTGGTAAATCCAGGCCAATGCCTGGCTATCCTTATATAATTTTTCTATAGGAGTATATGCAGTTTCATGGTGGCTCACGCAGAGAGTATGGATCTGTTCACACCCATGTGCAGACCACATGGTGTATGTACTGACTACTAGTTCTTAAAGCGCTGAATTTTAACGCAATGTTCTGTTCTAACCCCTTCTGACCCCCACTACCAAAACAGAGCTTCTCATGACTAGATGTATACAGAACGCGGGGAACTCTTCCCGTTTATACTGTCTGGGTATCAAAGACATTTTTCCTTATGGAAAGTACTATTACTTGGCTTGCGTTAACTGTGCAGCTTCTGCTGGAACCCATCCATTCCTGCCTGGAGCTATAGATGACAAATTACACATTGATATCTTACATAATATGATTCAGTTATGTAAAACACCGCTACACTGGGGATGTCGATAGGAAAGGTCCGAAGATGGCCATAGATATTAGATCAAAGAATAGGCCCCACTGAACCTGGCCATACACTTTAGACAGGCGTCACTCCAGACTTTCCCGTACACAGACAGGCTCATCTTGGCAATGTGCAATAGTTCGCCAGAGGCAAATGGGAAGAGTAAGCCCTTCCAAGAACTTCTGGAGATGGCTTAACTCCCCTGGAAAACAAAAGGATTGGGCATGCTGAAATTCAACATAGGAACCTACCCAACACCCGTTGCTGGGAAAAAGTTGGGGCACCACCAAAAAAATAAAATAAAATATTGTGGCTCAGTCTTGTACATTCAAATGTTGGGGTCCCATGAAAAACACAGAAGGCTCACAAACACCGGCCATTTAGCTTTTCACAGACCCAGACAACAAAACATGTGAACACGTACCCCATACATGACCGCAACAGTTTGCTAAGGGACCCAAATATACAAATCTTCACTATGAGATATAAAAACGTAAAAATGACAATTTGCTTCCGTAACAATGGTTCTGGACTCGACCTTCTCCAAATCTAGATGAATCTTCCCTCCAGACAAATTCTGAAGTCGCCTTCAAAGCTACACATAAGGGAAGTGGCACTAAAGACATCTACGGTCCAGAACAGAAGTTGTCACTTTGACAGCCTGTGAGGGTTAAAAAAGAACTGTCACGTGGATTTCATTCATATCTCGCAACATTTTCATTACGTAACCTTGCCAAACCATACACGATTTCTCCAAATACTATGTCCAAACCAGCATATGTCCACAGCCTCAGATCTGTGCGGGGTATACAGCAGACGTATTTAGCTGGAATGGAGGAGATTAAGTGATTAACAGAACAAAACGCATAATCGCGGTTCTCGCCATGTCAAACACCTGGTAGGATGAGAACACGGAAGATACATACAACCTGCACATGTATGTAAATCCTAGATTAAGGACATTACATTATATAGATGATGCCTTATGTTGGCCATCAGCTATCAGGTAAAGTCTTCACTTTATCTAGTCTTAGATCTCAAAAAACATGTGGCTAGAGGGTCAACTGGGATGAAAGTAACATGATGGGCAAAACTGCCAAGATGGGGGGGGGGGGAATTTACTATTCCAGCATAGATGTGTTACTTTGCTCTGCCTACCTTTCTAAAAAGTGGCATCATGTAGAAGGGCCGACCAAGGCAGGCCAGGGACACATGGCCCAACATATTTACTATGACAGAAATATGGCACGAGTTACACCAGAGATCTATGCCAGTCCATGACCTCCTATGGTGCAGTTGAATAATTCGGTTGTACCTCCCGCCGGCAAGGGAGTGGATTAAGAGTCAGACTTAATATATCCCCCTAAATGCAAGTTCTCTCACCTCCACAACATACCCTGCCCCCTTAGACTATATTACCAAGGATATCAGACCATAGGGTTACAACATTCAACACGCACACCCCCACCATAGCCCCTTCATTGTTTAACAGGAACAAGTCCATACCTTCAGTAGTGTCACTGTCTGGTGAAGAAGAATAGTCTCAATCAACTAAATGTTTCGGATGGAAAAGCTAGCAAAATATTTGTCTCCTACTAAAAGCTGATGCATACCCGGCCCAGCATGCATGTGAACAATAGGTCAAGAGGAATAGCTGTCAGACAACTAAGCTGCCAGTTATTGAATGAAAGTAGCAAGTCTGGACCTGGTCTTCAGGGTTGTTTTAATGGACGCCTATAGGAATCCTTATCTGACCATTTAGATATCTCCAACTTAAATCTAATCTAACCTTGTCCATAAATGGCTTTTACCCTTTTTGCAATGCACGGGTTGCACAGATGTAGCATTTGCTAGAAATTTGATGCAGATTTCTCATAAATTTAGTTATCCACTCTGTCTTAAAGCGTAACTAAACTTCTGGACAATTTCTGTGGCCGTATTTGTATCAATACATTTTGGCTCCTTTCGGTGAAATTCTGTATATTTTTTCACTCTTTCCCTTACTTCTGCATTGAAAGCGGTTCCTGCCTTTCACCCAGTCACCGAGTATGGAGCAAGGGGTTGTTTAAAGTGTAGCGTAAAATTGGGAGGGGGTGGGGGCACACTTTAAACAGATATATCTCAGACATTATAAAACATACAGACTTGCTTTTGCAGTCATATGAAAGAGGAGATTCTCTCCGGTCATGTGAAACTAAATGCACACAGTCGGGATTAGGATGGTTATATCATATTATCCCTTCATGGCAAACTCAGAGGCAAAGGGAAAACAGAAGAAGACACTCTGCTACCCCTGCACTCCAATGTCTGGTCTTGGACAATCGTCTCTTCCCTCCCACCACCAATCGGTGGCCTCAGTGGACACTAGTAATGTATATGAGTGATAAAAGGAGACCAGGACAAGGGGGCACCAGGCATAAGCGAGCAGTTTCTGGGTGACCCCATTAATATGAATACAGAAAAGTGGCTCATTGAGGGTACAAGTATAAATGGAGCAAAACTAGAAAACCTTCCTATTATCAGGCCATTTGTATGCATCCATTTACATAAAACCTTAACATGGGGGGGGGGGGGGGGTAATGAAATGGTAATGTCATCAGCAACCCAAAACAAATGCATTGTAAGAGCAAACACATGCACCCCCACCTACTGAGCCAACACAAAGATGTCCCCTGGGGTGGTCACTTTACACAGGCCTGTTATTTCCTCTGGCTACTAAGTAGTAAGGCTTATGGCTCCAGGGCACAGATAAGGCGATAGGGGGTCCTATGGGTGCAGGGACGACGGTGCATGAGAATCCCTTTCATATTCCAGTATCAGGTGGAACTACTGCTGTGTATAAAGCTGTCGGGGACAGCTACTCCCTTGTGACCTGACCGAGTGTGCACGTCTAAGTGTCTACATATAGGTTGTCTGTGAAGCAATGTATTAAAATCGGGGTCGTATTTTAGACATTATTAGGACCACAGATTAGTCTGGATCTACCAGATGTAGACAAGATATACAGGTGAAATATCTGTACATAAGATGTATAAGTTAATGTACAGACATACTTGGAGCATCAAACACAGCAGGACGACATCTTTGTCCTGATCTATTACGCTGCAGTCAGCCATGTTATTGGGTCCATTTTACTGCCACATAACTAGTTCTAACCAGAACTAGTAGCGTCATAGACATCACTCAATACTGCAGAGTTTTGAATTTTTCACCCACTGCCTTGTAAACCCCAGAACACTTTGGCGGTAATTCATGGAGAGCAGCATATTGTATACCGTCGCTATATCCCTTGCAGCACTTAATGCATGACAAGGCGCACACCTAGCCGTGGATCAGGCGTATCCTCCTTCGGGAATGCCTGCGCCTCGGCTCATAGCTGTGTACATTTCTATCGTCATTTACACTACACAAGAAGTGGTGACTCCGGCACAAAACCGCTACGCGCAATGATTTTAGCTGCAGGGAGTGTTAAACAGTCATGAACCGCAGGACTGAATGCAGAGAGGCTACAGCCCTACATTGCGGAATCAAAGCTTTTTTTGTTGCAGATTTTGTTGTGTTTTTTTTTTTTAACCAAACCCATGACTAGTCTATGGGGTCTCCGCCAGTTTCCTAAGGTAACCTCTATTTTATGTGGCTTAGGTTTCCACGGGCTCCTTGAACGTAAACCCAAGCGCAGATGTGAATCGGGCCTAAGCTGCGTTTCCGCAACATGGGGCCTCAGTCTTAAGGCGCTTTAAAACAGAAGTGAGCAAGTCTATTGGATGGAAAGCTAGGTTTCTGACACTACTCAAATCAGAATATGTATATATACAGGTAGCTGGGATGTGTCTGAACAGTACATGGATGACATCTGTGGGTCACCCATGCCTCCACAGACCCATCATTAAGCCTAGGCCACAAAATGAACAGGTATAGGACCTGTCCTGAATTTTGTCCCAGGCTCACAGCCCCACGATAACACACGGGTATGTGTATACAGCCGTGTGATAGCATTAGATTACAGGTGTTCCAGCTATACTAAGGCTCTTGCGATTGATGAGAACCCTAAAAGAGACCAGCGATCATAGGCCCATAACCCACCATGTAGATAGGTGGTAAATAGCTATTGTGGGTCTACCGCTTCATACCTGTGTCCATGTATGCAAAAACAGCACCTTGTGAACATCTCGTCCTCCCACCAGCCAGTGCCTTCAGGTCATTCCATAGGATCTAGTTTCAAGAAACTTTAGTCCACAAAATATAATTTCTTATTCTGTTTTACCCTCCAGGCTGACGATTTTAAAGGACTCTTGTAATAGGCAGGAGTTGCCAATAGCAACCACTCATGTCTCAGACATGTCAGAAGATGGCAACTATTCCATTTCTTATAAGCCTTCACCATACAACCTCCCTACATTTCAGCAATGAGTACATATATATTGCCATTTTCATGCCAATATCTTCCCATTCAAACAAATGGAAGGTGATCTGCAATACCCTGGTCTGGCCACTACACAGAGTGGCGCCATCTGCTTCCTACTTCACTCATAACAGCTGACTGGTTGGACTTTTCTGATGTCTGATCCCCACTGATCTGATATTGATGACATGCAAAAAACCCTTTAAGGTCGGGGCCCCATGTGGTGTAAACGCAGATTTTTATCACTTTTTTTGAGCCAAAGCCAAGAATGGCTACAGAAGGAATAGGAAATTTCTAGGAAGTTTTATACTTCTCCCTTCTGTGCAATCCACTTCTGGCTTTGGCTCAAAAACCGCTGCAAAATCTGAAAAAAAACAAAAACCCAATGTGGGGGGTTTCCAATGTGGGACAATTGTGCGTCCCCATGCAGCTTGCGCCAGGCACTTTCATGAGTACCGAGTGACTTTCACAGTATCACTCATTGCTCCTGCAGGCACAACAGCTGTTCATGTCTCCAAAATGACAAAACTCACATGGTCTGTGTGACCATCTTACTCACACGTTGCAGCGACACTTCACCCACAGCACTGCTTAGAACATGCAACACCATGGACAGATTCCAAGGCAGTGATAGGGACGGGATAATACAGTCTTAGGGTTAAACTTTTTTGGTGTAAATCTTCAATTGGAGAGTGTTCACACAGTGCAAATAAAACTGCATCATAAAAAACGCATGTAGCTTTGTGGTGCAGTTTTGTCAAGGTTAGGGCTACATGACTTTGGCCATGATGAAGATCGCTGGGTCACCATACAACTAAGTCACTAATGTTTGGGTCTTGCAATGGAGATCTTTGCAAAAATAAAGTTTTAAAAAACAAAAACACACCTGATTTTCATGACTAGAAGTCACCAGTGAAAGTCACATGGGGGAGGGGAGTGTTGAGGCCACGACACCATCTTTGGTCATGCAACCAAAGTTACCATGTAGCCCCAGCCTTGCATGTTTTACCTGTAAAGAGCCACATGCATTTTTTTTTCTGATGCAGTTGTAACTGTACTGTGTGAACATATCCTAAGGCCATATACACATGACCACATAGTGCTGGGTTTTTCCGGATAGCACACTGACCCATTCATACCGATCAGCGCTCGCCGAGAGTGCGGGATTTATCCACGGGAGCCGAAAACAATGGACACAACACAGATTTAATCCATGTGACATCCATGTTTGTGTTACAGTTCCCTAACTACTGTTGGGTTTTTACGGATCCGCAGATACGGGTTACGCACGGACGCAATACTGACCGCTTCTGCAGACACGATCACACGGAACTGATCTGTATTTTGCAGACTGATATTACACATGGCCATGTGCAGCTTTCTGACAGTTTCCGAAGCAAGACTGAGTTGAACACTAAGAAAAAGAAGCCTCCTCCCATACAAAACAATGAGCGGCAGGCGGATTGTCATGCAGAATCAGCTGCAAATGACTTAGTGTGAACATGCCCCTAGTAGTACACATGAGTCCTGAGCCTGGCTGAGCTCTCAGGCGCTGACAAGGAGGTGCTAGAACTCCTCAGCACATGTCTCCTCCCAGCAGGCAGCAGCCCCTCGTGTAGCCCCCTGATCGCCACTTATAGCCTGAGGACAGTAGCCAGGGCTATTTATATCAGTGCAGGCCTGCAGAGTGCCAGCGCAGCACGGGAGGTTCGCCAAGGCCCAGGGGGCGCTGCACCAGCCCCTAATAGGAGGCGATCCCCCCACATGGCAGCTAAACCCAGCCTGAGACCGGGCGCCGCACGGTAACGTGTTATACACTTAGCAAATCACCGCGTGCAGCCGAGTGCACGGGGCCGACAGGCGCTCAGGCCTAGGAGCCGCGACCCACGTTGCCTGTCTGCAGTGGAATGCTGGGTAGTAGCAGAGGTGGGCGGGGCTACTAGAACGTTGGACCGTGAACGCTCTAAAATGGAACGTTGGACTCTGGACGTTCCGAAAAAAAAAAATTACAAATGGAACGTTCCACCGCTTAACCCGTCCGCTGCCGGCACCCCCTCCCACATCACGTCACGGGCACGGCAGTGGGGACCCAGCGAATGTCTGGGTTCTGGGAAAGAGCCAGCTCTCCTCCACCCACCACCCAGGCCAGACTGCAGTGTCATCAAAGGGTGTACTGGACACCCCACCTCCTCCAGTCACCGCCCCCCCTATCTCCTGGGTCACAAGACTAGTAAAGGGGGGACCCGCAGGTGACCTTACAAGCGCCTCGATCCTGATCACACCCCCCCCCCCCCCCCTTAAAAATCAAGCACATGGCCAGCCTTAGTAACAGGGACACTCCCAGCACCCCAGCCCATGCCGAGGTGCTAATACACAAACAGCCGGCAAATGCTCCAAGCACGAGGGTGACCCACCTGCAGAGATCTGGCCGTTCATCGGGCCCCCGCTTGCCTTGATCCAGGGGTTCACCTTGGGTGGAGGGGCTTCCACAAACTCCCTGCGCCCCAGCCCGTCTTCTCCGTCCTGGCCATGCTCCGGCTTTCCTCCCTCCACCTCAGTGTCCGGTGGCGGCGTCTGCTGCAGGGGCGGCGGGGGGATGAGCGGAGCTTCTACCTGAGTCGCCATGTCCCTGGCCCCCCACCACCTCCACCCGGGCGGGGAGAAGCGTCCGACCAGCCGGGGGCTCCGCTCTGCACAGCTCACGTACGGATGAGGGCCGGGAGATCAGCGGACACCGGGCGCACGATCACCGGGCGGAATCCCGAGCTTACCGCTGCAATATGGAAGCCAAGGAAGACCACGCGATGGGCTGTGCGGGGACGAGCTCTGAGACACGCCGACGTGCGCGACCCCGACAACTCCGGGGGGAGGAGGGAAGGGGCGGGGCTGGGGTCAGCTGGAGCCCCATTCATGCCTGTGACCCGCCTCATCCTGCTGCCCCTGCTGCACAGCCCTGCTAACCCTATGGAGCCAGCTGTTGTCAGCGGCCATGCTGGGAGTTATAGTGCCACAACACATTGGGATGAAGCCACAGTATTGCTGATAACATTCTCTTCACCAGATATAAGGCTGAATAGGTAATATATAGGGGCTCCTATACGGATACAATCCGCTCAATCTGCTCATGGCTGTGGCTCAAAAAACTGCAACGAAAAAAAAACAGCTTTCATTAGATGTCGGGCTTTAGCCTTAAGGGATCTGTACAGGACTAGAAAAACATTAAAAAATAATATAAAATCTTAGGGCATTGTATAAAAAAAATAAAAAGGGACAAAAAATCCAGTGAAGTTAAAAAACAGGACTATCCAGAGGTGGAACTTGAAGGGTGAAGAGGGAGCAGTCGCAGCGGGGCCCAGGAGCCTTACGGGGCCCATAAACACAGTACAATATGACTCTGAGTATTGAGATTGCAGCCAAGGAGACCCACAGATTACCCCAACCACACTAAGGGCTCTTTCACATCTGCGCCCCGGTCTCCGTTTTGGAGGTTACCGTTTCCTGCCCGAGAAACTGGACAAGAGACGGAAACCTGCAGTCATTTTTCAAACCGAAAGTGTCTGGCAGTGAGCGCCGGTGAGGGTTTTGTCGGACATGCAGGACTCTGTGTCCGGTTAAAAAAAAAAAACGGCCGGACACGGTCTGCCAGGTTTCTGTCTTCTGTCGGCAGAAGACGGAAACCTGAAAACGTAAATCGGGCGCTGGTGTAAACCCAGAGTAAGGTGGATTAAACTCTTTAGCACCTGTAACCATCACTATCAAGAATTCACCTGCGGGTCCCCCCTTTACTAGTCTTTTGACCCAGAAGATATGGGGGGCGGTGACTGGAGGAGGTGGGGTGTCCAGTACACCCTTTGATGACACTGCAGTCCGGCCTGGGTGGAGGAGAGCTGGTTCTTTGTCAGCACCCAGACATTCGCTGGGTCCCCACTGCTGTTCCTATGACGTGATGTGTTAGGGGGCCCCAGACAAAAGATTGCACAACAAGCAGGGGGCCCACAAAACTTTAGCTACAGCACTGGGGCTATCAGAGGTGTAACCTGAAGCTCCTGGCCCCAATGCACACTATACAAAATATCTACTTTGTACTATTTAGAATAGGGGTATATTGTATGTGGCAGAGGGACGTTTGGGTCCCCTTTAGGGTCCAGGCATTAATAGAGACTGCTGCCTATGCACTCCATTGGGCTACACCACTGACCACTATCACACCCACACAGCAGGTTCTAGCTCCATCCCCAGCAACACAAAACTATGTGTCACCTATATAATAGTTACCATAATGGAGAGTGAAAGCTATTTGTTTTTGTTAATTTAAGTAATTATTGTTATTGTTTATTTATATAGCACCATTAATTTGGGGGCTTACATACAATACACAAAATATACAGGTAGATATAATACTAACAGTGACCGACTGGCACGGTGGGGTAGAGGGCCCTGCCCGCAAGGGTTTACAATCTAGTACCTTGTGCTATCATAAATATATATATATATATATATATATATATATATATATATATATATATATATATATATACAAAAATAAAGCTGCACACAAAAAATAAAGATGCAAAATTCGAAAGGCGTACTTAGACTGTGAGCCTGTATGGGAAAGTGTTGACATTATATGTAAAGTGCTGTGGAATATGATGGTGCTATATAAGTAAGCAGAATAAAAATGATTTCAATAAAACATATATCAGCAGAATAAAAATGATTTGAATAAAACATATACCATAGTTGAAGTATACTGTTTGAAGCTTTTCCGTTGTGTACCGCTACTTTGGATGAAGACAAAAGTCGGACTTCCAGCACTTTTGCTCCGTCCAAAAAATAAAGATATACAATGCACAGTAAGGTATCCATTTTTTTTTTTTAACATTGAGGTCTATGGAAGGCGGACACAAATGGATCACTGATGAATAGTAATCTATTTGTATCCATTTTGTAATCCATTTGTCCCTCTATATTCTTCTCTGCACATGCTATGAACAAGATGGAAAAAAAACGAATCTGCCAAAAACAACTCTTTTAAGATGGATACCGTCAAAAAAGGTGAATTATGGTATGTGCAACCCTTTAGGGTTCAGTTTGCTGCCCTAGCCCCATAGATACATACGTTGGTAGTCCCCCGTCCCATCACATTCTAGTATTAAAGGTGTTTATCCAACAACCCCTTTCAGAATTGGCCCCTGGGATGATCGGCCATGTTATTCAGAATGGGAGATACCCCTACAGGTCACTCTTCTGGCTCATAGAGAGGAGTCTGAATATCAATACGCCATGCATGGCTGGAAATACTTCGCCAAAGAGATTCTGTCACCTGAACATGGAATATCATCCCTTGCAGATAGATAGGTTAGGGTCATCTGAATCAAAGAGTGTTATCTTCTGATTCAGCGATTGTTGCCGAGATATCGCTGTTTTTGTCACTATGCAAATGAGCTCTAGGGAGTGACAAGGGTGTTGTTATTGCTCCAAAGAGCTCAGTCCAGTTCAGTACATAGGCACCATTTGGCCAAGCATACATATGTAGGGGGCATTGGGGGTAATTGCTGTCATCTGTAGCTATCTTAAGCCTATGTATTCTCTCCGGGTTGATATATTTCACCTATTCTGATACATGCCTTCGAAGACAAGCATTGTCAGAGGTGTATGGCAGCGGCTTATCCCCCTCATGTATGTATGTGGGCAGTAGAAATACGTAGCTCTCGCCTTTACAAACTAGTTTGCCACCTTCTGCATTTGTCATTACATACTTTCAGCTATATACTCCTACAGGGCTGAGCTATATAAAGTATTATACGGCCCCTAGACTGGTCATTTTTGGCACTTTTGGTGTTTACCAAATGTTACTTTGTAGTGAGTGGGTTTGCAAAAAATCACGTTCCTAAAATAAGGTTGAAAACATGTGGTCTTTACCAAATGCTATTTTTTTTAAATCTTATGTGCCACTCCCAACCCATGGCTGTGCCAGAACTGCAGCATAACTCCATTCACGGGCTGTAGCAGCTGGCACCTTGGCGTGGGTGTGTCATAGTGGGCAGAGCATAGAGCAGGGTATGATAGACAGCAGGGGAACTAAGTGTCATTCCAGATGCTGCCATACCTTATGTTCCTGCTTATAAGGCAGATCAGTCTGCCAGTGCCACTCCACAGCGCCAGCCACCACTATCTGCTCTACATTTAGCTGAAGTGTAGCTGTCAACATGGCACGTCTGTGAATGCCATTCTGAAGCACCAGCAGATGTAGTGGTGCTGTAGGCAGGGGCGTAGCTAGCAAAGACTGGACCCCATAGCAAAGTTTTGAATTGCCTCCTTACCCCCAAAGACCTCTTTACTGGTCCCTATGTGGTAAAACACTCCATTTACTGGCCCCCACATGGCATAACTCCCCATTTACACCACACAGTATAATGTCCAACAGTATCTCCTCAAAACAGAGTATAATGTTCCATAGTGGCCCCTCCACACAGTATTATGTCCCATTGTGGCTATTCAACACAAAATAATGTGTCATAGTGGCCCCTACACACAGTTTAATGCCCCACAGTGGCCCCTCCACATAGTATTATGTGCCAGTGACCTCTACACAGACTATAGAATGCCCCACAGTGGCCCCTCCACATAGTATAATGTGCTATAGTGGCCTCCATACAGTATAATGTCCCACAGTGGTCCCTACACATAGTATAATGTGCCATAGTGACCTCTACACAGACTATAGAATGTACCACAGTGGCCCCTCCACATAGTATAATGTGCTATAGTGGCCTCCGTACAGTATAATGTCCCACAGTAGTCCCTAAAAACACATGATAAAGTCCCATAGTGGTCCATCCACACAGTATAATGTGCATCAGTGGCCTCCATACAGTATAAGGTCTCACAGTGGCCCCTCCACACAATACAATGCCCCTAGTCACCCCTATATTGTTCATTTTTTTGGTTCACCACCCACACTCTGGAGTAAATAACACTGCTTTTTATGTTTGTCACCTCCTCTGGGTCTCCAATTATAATAATGGCAATTTCGTTACAAACATGTGTGGTCTGAATGGAACTGCCGGGTGAACGTCGTGAGAAGAATCTCGCTGTACAAATACTCTAAGTGCCCCAGCCTTGCTTACCGATCCTCATTCCTGCCCTCGCCCACCTCTGCTTCCCTTCATTTTCGAGGAGGTTATTCCTGAAGGGCTGAATGGGGAGTAGAAGCAGCCATGGGAAAGAGCGGGGATCAGTAAGTAAATAGGGGCCATTATGTGCTGGTGTAATCCAGTGGGTAACAGCCTATTAAAAAAAAAAGTTGAAAAGGAGGGTGGCAGAAAGCATTGGCGGGCACACACAGACTGGTGCGTCTTCCCAGATATAATGTAGGCAGCTGCAGCACAGCATGGCAGACAACAATGGTTGGCATTCTAGAGTGGATCTCATGTACCTGCGTTTTTATTAGTTGAAATGCAAACAGCAGAAACACAACATGCCAAACAGCAGTGACTGGCACTTTAAAGTGGCACTAAGACTGACACGTATTAGCTGAAATGTAGACAGCTATATCGCGATATAGTAGATACCAGTCGCTAGCATGCCACTTTTGTTAAAAGCGTTGAGGTGTTGACTGGTGGGGGTGCTGGCATTTATTTCAGTTCTGGTGCATGGGCCAAATTATTTTACAACCACTCCAACTGCCCTTGAGTTTACTCTAAATCATGGACAAACCCTTTAAGACCAGCTGTGTTGTGCTACAGAAAGCATATATCCTCTATCCATAGAATAAGGGATAAATACCTAATTGGTGGGGGTCTAACTGCTAAGACCCAGGGGTGAACCTACCTTTTTTTTGCCGCCCGAGGCGGACGACAGAAAGCCGCCCAACCCCCCCGGGAGGAGGGGGCGGGGCGGAGCAAAGGGGGCGTGGCGGAGCGGCGTTAGCAGGCAGAGAGTAGGCAGGGAGAGGACCTGCTCTCTGCCTGAGCGTGAGGGGAGGCCGCTGGAGCAGCGCTGCGTCCACAGGGCCTCCCCAATCCACCACTCGCTTCCCATGCCGGGCTGCCGAGACGGTGACGCTAAGCCAGTCCAGGACAGCTTGTCCTGGACTTTCTTAGGTAAGCAAAAATGCCAAACATCCCACCCCCTGGAGCCCTGGCATAGTGCCGCCTGAAGCGGTCACTTCAGGTCGCCTCATGGGAGGTGCGGCGACCCCACTAATCCCCAGACTGGTGCTCCGTGGCGCTCCCATTCACTGTAAGCAAAGTACAGCACTCATCTATCTCTGGCATTCCCATTGAAGTGAGTAGGAGTACAACCCACCACACCACCAATCTCAGGATCAGTGGGGGTCTCACCACCAGTCATGCCTGCAATGAGCCTAGCTGCGGTCAGACCTAACGTGCAGTGACCACTGAGCGCCACTAGGGTACATATGAGAATACACCTAGACTTGCAGAGGAAGGTATAGTGAGGTATGGCTACTAGTTCAGTCAGTTTTAGGTGGAGTTATGTGTATATTTCATGTCACGCGCTGGTTGTGCTTTGTCTATGTCATACATCTAGCTTTCATTAGAAAAATGAAATCTGTCCCGCTCCCTGTCATGAGATGATTTATGTTATATACACTTGGCACACCATGAGTCATACCGTATGTACTCTCCTCTATGTTACCGTATTGTGTAGTGAGCATGAGGTAATCCTTCTTCATAGCAGCACTACCGGTTTGTATTTCACAGCGGGAAGGTGTGTGTTCAGTCACGGTCCGCACCTCGGCCACTGACTACACCAATAATTAAATTGTGTTACTGCATATTGCTTTACAGCACTTTATAGTGTCCCCTTCCTTCTTCTGTTCCTCACATCCGACCCACTTCTACCCTTTGACTTAAAGGGATATTCCCACGAATATAAACATTTTTACATTTGTAGATAATAGAAAGTTAACCATTTTTGCAAATATAAGTAATTAAAAAATTTACAGAGTTTTAAAGATTTTCTCTAAATATCTTGCGGTTACAGTCTATTGTCTTGATCGGTTGCCAGTGGATACGACCATGAATGCAGAACCTTTCTGAGGTCAAAAAATGAGCCAAGATTTCCTCATTGTGGCCGAGATATCTTCTCATACAAGTATGTCCCTGCCTGATAACCCGGCTACAATAAGAAAATCATAGCTGGGTTTTTGACAAGTCCCGGACCATAGAAAGTTTCTAGATTTGTGGTCGTGTCCATTGGCAATCAATCAATACACTAGATGACACCAATAAGATGGAGAAAATCTTTAAAATTCTGCAGAATTTCTAACTACTTATATTTACAAAAATGTTTAACTTTTATTTATCTACAAATATAGATATGATTATGTTCAGAAGAGGTTTTCTGACCACGAATGGATTTTTGATACTGATGACCTGTCCATAGGGTTTACTGATAGTCTTCAGTATCAACTACTGAAGACTATCAAGTTTTTTTTTTTTATATATATTATCTCTGTACTGTGACATCACTGTGTGTATTATCCCTGTACTGTGACATCACTATGTGTATTATCTCTGTACTGTGACATCATTGTGTATTATCTCTGTACTGTGACATCACTGTGTGTATTATCTCTGTACTGTGACATCACTGTGTGTATTATCTCTGTACTGTGACATCACTGTGTGTATTATCCCTGTACTGTGACATCACTATGTGTATTATCTCTGTACTGTGACATCACTGTGTGTATTATCCCTGTACTGTGACATCACTGTGTATTATCTCTGTACTGTGACATCACTGTGTATATTATCCCTGTACTGTGACATCGCTGTGTGTATTATCTCTGTACTGTGACATCACTGTGTGTATTATCTCTGTACTGTGACATCACTGTGTGTATTATCTCTGTACTGTGACATCACTGTGTGTATTATCTCTGTACTGTGACATCACTGTGTATATTATCACTGTACTGTGACATCACTGTGTGTATTATCTCTGTACTGTGACATCACTGTGTGTATTATCTCTGTACTGTGACATCACTGTGTGTATTATCTCTGTACTGTGACATCACTGTGTGTATTATCTCTGTACTGTGACATCACTGTGTGTATTATCCCTGTACTGTGACATCACTATGTGTATTATCTCTGTACTGTGACATCACTGTGTGTATTATCCCTGTACTGTGACATCACTGTGTATTATCTCTGTACTGTGACATCACTGTGTATATTATCCCTGTACTGTGACATCACTGTGTGTATTATCTCTGTACTGTGACATCACTGTGTGTATTATCTCTGTACTGTGATATCATTGTGTGTATTATCTCTGTACTGTGACATCACTGTGTATATTATCCCTGTACTGTGACATCACTGTGTATATTATCCCTGTACTGTGACATCACTGTGTGTATTATCCCTATACTGTGACATCAGTGTGTGTATTATTCCTGTACTGTGACATCACTGTGTGTATTATCTCTGTACTGTGACATCACTGTGTGTATTATCTCTGTACTATGACATCACTGTGTGTATTATCTCTGTACTGTGACATCACTGTGTGTATTATCTCTGTACTGTGACATCACTGTGTGTATTATCTCTGTACTATGACATCACTGTGTGTATTATCTCTGTACTGTGACATCACTGTGTGTATTATCCCTGTACTGTGACATCACTATGTGTATTATCTCTGTACTGTGACATCACTGTGTGTATTATCCCTGTACTGTGACATCACTGTGTATTATCTCTGTACTGTGACATCACTGTGTATATTATCCCTGTACTGTGACATCACTGTGTGTATTATCTCTGTACTGTGACATCACTGTGTGTATTATCCCTGTACTGTGACATCACTATGTGTATTATCTCTGTACTGTGACATCACTGTGTGTATTATCCCTGTACTGTGACATCACTGTGTATATTATCCCTGTACTGTGACATTAGTGTGTGTATTATCCCTGTACTGTGACATCACTGTGTGTATTATCCCTGTACTGTGACATCACTGTGTATATTATCCCTGTACTGTGACATCACTGTGTGTATTATCCCTGTACTGTGACATCACTGTGTGTATTATCCCTGTACTGTGACATCACTGTGTATATTATCCCTGTACTGTGACATCACTGTGTGTATTATCCCTGTACTGTGACATCACTGTGTGTATTATCTCTGTACTGTCACATCTCTGTGTGTACTATATTGTAAAATCACTATTTGCGTTATCTCTGTGTGTAAAGAGGACCAAAATAATGACAGTTTTCAAGTTCAAGCACCCTGCTGCTTAAAGGGGTTTTCTGGGCAAAAATCTTTTTTTTTTTAAAGTCTGTTAGAGCTAGTAATGGGTTAATAAGTGCACCCATATACCTTTAGCAGTGTTCTGAGTGATTTCTGCCTCTGGCATCCTCTGCATTTGTTTACTTGTGTAGCTTTCTGCTGTGTGGCTTCCTGTGTAGCTTCCACACTACCTCCCTCTCACTGGCCCCACCTCCCTCACTCAGTTACACCCTCTCCCAGTCTCCCCAGCTATCCCGCCCACTTCTAGGCCTTTCCAACTAACTCAACCCCCCACCACATCATACTTACCTGTCTTCCTCTCTGGTAGATGGCTCCTATTTTTCTTTTACTGTGAGATTTCAGACTGCACAGGAGCTTGTAGAGAGGAAGAGGGGAGGAGCCGTTTCCAGAGAGAAATATACGTAAGCATGATGGGGTTGGGGGGGGGAGAGTAACAGTGACGTTCTGTTTCGGAAACAAGGAAATGGAACATTATCAGATTATCAGAAAGTGTGCCTGGGATATAGGTACCGTGTATACTCGAGTATAAGCCTACCCGAATATAAGCCGAGGCCCCTAATTTTACCACAAAAAACTGGGAAAACTTATCGACTCGAGTATAATCCTAGGGGGGAAATGCAGTAGTTGCTGGGTGATGGGGAAGGGGCGGGGGTGTTTTGCTTGTCTGTCTGCCCCTTCCCTAAGCTTGAGGATTGGGTTTTTTCCCCCACTTGGAATTCAGCCTGTATTCTAGGGAAAGGAGTGTTTTAGAACTTTTATTTACTTTATTTTTTTATTACATTTTTAAAGCTTTTTTTCTTCACTATTTTATGGGAGATTCTATACATTACTATTGCGGCTGGTCATAGACCCCTCCCTCCAAAAAAAATAATAATAATTTTTTTTTTTGCTTTTTTTTTTTACTCGAGTATAAGCCGAGGGGGGCTTTTTCAGCACAAAAACAGTGCTGAAAAATTCGGCTTATACTCGAGTATATACGGTAATTATAGATTTTTTATGTAAGTAAATTAAAAGATAGGTGGGGCAGGGGGTTTAATTTAGGGGTAAAGGGTAAATTATAATTTCATCCTGGACAACCCCTTTGAGGTGGTGATGGTAGAGTGGAGCCCCATTACAACTTTTGCTGTTGAACACTATGGTTACTTCTTTCTCCCCAAATGGCTGGCTATTCATGAGAATGGCTGGCTGTAGCTTCCCTTGACAAGATCAGCCTTTCCCTGGGAGTACTGAGAGCAGAACTCAGGATGATAAGCTGTTCACCCTGGTAGCTGGCTTTTGGTCACAGTTCACAGTCACATGTGAGTTTGCCAATATAAACCTTAAAGGGATTCTACCATTAAAGCAACTTTTTTTCTAATTACCACATCGGAATAGCCTTAAGAAAGGCTATTTGTCTCCTACCTTTGGATGTGGTCTCCGTTGCGTCGTTCCTTAGAAGTACTGGTACTTACCGGTATGCTAATGAGGTCTCGGCAGCAATGGGGGCGTCCTTCTTCTTCATCTGCCTCCTCCCCTTGTCTGTCGTCTTCTTTCTTCGTCATGTCTGACGCCTGTGCCAGGCTTAGTTTACTATGTAATGGCACGTAACCGATGCAGCCAGCCATTGGTCATATGACAGGTTACCGCAGTCAGGAGCTGTCAATGTGACATCAACAACATGTGATCGCTAAGACCGGCGAATGACTGCAGCAGTTACTTGTCCTTTACTTGACCAGGTAAACAATGCGTGATCAGTGCAAATACGTCTTTATTTTAAAAAATGTCACTTAAAAAATGTAAGTCGGACATCCCCTTTAGATAGTCACATGACATCAAGTTGCTGACAAATCTCATACATTTTTCGGTCATGAGACTTATGCCCCATATAGACTTCTTTAAATAACATATGGGTTAGTTTTGGACTGAAATGTCACTTGTGAACTGGGCTCATGGTCACCCACTATATAGGATGTGAACTTATAAATGACCCACATCAAACAGACAGGTGGTAGAACCCGGGTCACCCACCCACCCTGATCGTTGCATTGCAATGTATCTAGAGCATCCTAATAGTACACTGTCAGCAGCTGGTCAGCGAATCAGAGTGTAAAAAAAAAGAGTCAACTATCAAGGAAAATGCAATGCCAGCATCAGACCCCAGGCGGCTATTGTACAAGCAATGTACAGGGAACACAGGGATGGGATTAAAGGATCTGTGTGACCATAGCATGCCTGCACAGCATGGGTACGACCAGGCCAATGTTTCCTGATGGGAGGGGTTGCAGAACTGGGATTTCGACTCCCTTCATGTCCCCTATTGCATATTACAGCTATAAACTGTAAACAGCTGCTTTCAGGACGCCATGACCTACATGGTAGTCTAAAATTTACTTGTATCCTAGAAGCGCTGCAGACAGCCAGACTTCTCCACTTTTTGTCCATATGTATAGGTAGTGGTGCTTGATATAGCATTTTTATTCCTTAAAGTGGTAGCCCGCTTTGAAAATCTTTTTTGGTCAGGGACATCCCCAATGATCCCGCTACTCTGATCTTCAGCTACAGTCAGCTGGGGAAACTGTCAGCAAGTGTTAAATTTTTCCTTCAGTCCATCAACACGTTTTTGCTTAAAGGGGATGTCCAGTTTAGAAAATCAATTTCCAGACCTTTTCAGATACTTCTAATACAGGAGTGTCTCTTTCCGAGATCCCCACACTTCTGCCTCAGATTCCTCTCCAAATTCTGGACCTGCATATTCCGCAGCATAAGGCTCCGTTCCCACAGAGTAATGTGACGCTCATTTAGACACGTAAACACGTGTCAGAGCGAGGCGCTTCAAAACAGATCCCATTGATTTCAATGGGTGCCGGCTTACGCGTGCTACACATTGAAATCAATGGGAGGCTTTATAACCCATTGATTTAAATGTGTAGCGCGCATAAACCGGCACCCATTGAAGTCAATGGGATCTGTTTTGAGGCGCCTCGCTCTGACACGTGTTTACATGTCTAAATGAGTGGCGCGTTACTCTATGGGAACGGAACTTTAAGCCAAAGCAGAGTGTTGGCTTTGTGCCAAGGGTTTACTTGCTTATATTAGCCTCAGATACAAAGGGGCTGATCCGCTGGAGACTTGTGCCATGGACTCTATGGCTGAATAAGCCACGGAATCCACTTGAGACCAGGCAGGACGCTTCTGTTTTTTCAATATCCTGGCAAAACAAGCATCTGCCCCTTGGAAACAAGGATACCTGCCAAAATTTACAGCTGATTTACAGCAGAATCTGCGTCAAAATCAGCTACAAATGACTCTGAACACCCACTTAGAGGTCATAGAGGTATTATATGAGGCTGTAACAGGCTCTGGACACCATTACATATCTGTATGGCACAGATCTATAGACCTTATGCTTTAATACCTCACAGAGCGAGATCGCTTCATAAACAGATTCATCTGAATATAAACCTGTAATGAAAAGATCTCTAAATCACTTTACTAAAAATAAAACTACTGGCCCAATAAAGAGAAGCCTGCAACAAGCAGTCACTCACATTCGCTCATGCCTTTTAATAGACACGTCTGGTTTGGCACCTTGAGAATTAAGTAAAGAGTCTTTTGCCAAGTTTTCCCTGCATTCAGAAAATTACATGTTCCAGATTGATATTGTGGCCACAGGTGGATGAGACCCCAGTAATACCAAAGGACCTGTGTTTTGTCTGTGTACTAGTGCAGTGATATGTCTTCTATTCCCCCAATGCCACCCCTAACTTGAGTATAATCCAACTTCTGTCTGTCACTGTCACAGTAACTTTCTACACGCCACGGTGCCTTATCCACATTACATATATCAAAACCTACAGTTATAAAGATTGTTCCGGATTGTAAGCAGACAGGGGTGTAACTTGAGGTGGTGCAGACACATCCAAGCCCATGAATCTTAGGTTCCATGCACATGACCAAGTGTGCTGTCCAATGTGGGGCCAAGTGCATTCCATGATGTACTTACCCCCATGAGGGCTTCCAATGAATTCTGTTCCAACAAGAAGCAGGATAGGACATGCTCTATGCTCATTGGGACACAACAGACCATCGGACGCCCCTCTTGGTGGAGCATCGGCTTGCACACTCGTTTGTGTGCCGTAGGCCTAAGTGAGCCCATAAGGTGCCTCGTCCCAATATGAGACCAGTACTTTAAACAATACATTATAGCTGGGGGACATGGTAAAGATTTTGTAGTGCATTTGCTTCATGTTACTGTGGAAGTTGTTAGCCTGTGTATCCTCCATTTTGAATTTCAGGGCCATGGGGGGCCATGACCGTAGCAATTTTATATTCTTCTTTGTTTAGAGAGCTCACATCACCCCTCAGCCTTAATGAGATACGACTCCTTTCCTGTTTCTTATCCAATAGCCATGTGTCCGAACTATTTTACACCTTTGCCACCAATTATGTTATGCTAATTATACTAATCCGACCTGTTCTTTGTCTATACAATGTATTTAAACTACTTCTTTCCCTCCGTTAAAGAGGAACCCACTATGTACACAATAGCTGTGTGTACTTCAATACGGTGATACTTACAGTGTTTCCCCGAAAATAAGACAGTGTCTTATATTAAATTCCCGTCCTAAATATAGGACATGTCTTATTTTCTTATGGAGCAGGGGACAACCCGCTCCATAAGACATGCAGGAGGTTAGGGGAGGTAGGCTACTTATCTTCCCTATCTTCATAGCAGCGCTGGTGTTGCTGTTGATCGCGGCGGTGGAGGTGGTGGGTGGGGCTTAGCACGGCTACCAGCAGTTGCCGGAGAGCCTCACTTTGTGGACATTGCAGCCGGCTGAAGGGGCCCGGCCAAATTGAAAAATGAGGGGGGCCCGGTTTTGGCCCGCCACCGTGTGCCGGGCCCTGGCGCCCGCAGCAGTCATTGTGCCCAGTGAGTCCGGACCTGGGGAGCCCTAGTTTCAAGCGTGGCCATTGACGTCTGTGATAGAACAGGACGTTGTAGTCTCTGCTCTACATAGGTGTCACTGCATAGAAAACGGCATAAGACCTGTGAGGGGGCGTGGTTAGTGACGTCATCACAGGTCCTTTGCCGAGGAAGAGAGACTTCAGCCCCAGGACACAGCAGGAGCCTGGGAAGGTGAGGGAAACTTTCATTATTTTTTTTTTAGAAATGAAATGACTATTAATGATAAGGGGGTCAGATATTTACTAACAGGGATTAGTTTTAATAATTTCAGAGTAACATAAGGGGAGGGGGGGGCTATTTATAAGGAGGGTTTATTGTTAATAATATCCCTAGGGGAGCTATTATATAATGATGGGGAGATAGGATATACATACCCCCTTATATAATAGTCCCCATAGACTAGCTCATATATATATATATGTGTGTATATATATATGGAAAAACTACTATTAATAAGTCTAGGGGGGGAGTTTGTATAAAAAAGAAACTATTCATAATAAATCTGGGAGTGGGAGGGAGTTTATATATATATATATATATATATATATATATATATATATATATATATATATATATAGTATATGAAGACAGAGGAACTATTATTAATAATTAGGAGGATATATTACTTACTAGCTGGGGGAACTATTAGCCCCCCTCATTACTAATAGTTCCCCCAGCCTTATTAATATTATTATTAATAAGGAGGGTCTTATATTAGTAAGGTTGGTGGAACTATTATTTATTACAGGGAACTAATAATAAATAATAAGGCGGGTGGGGAATATTAATGAGGGAGCTATATATAAAAGAAGGGACTATTATTAGGGGGCATTCACACGGAGTTACGCAGCGCTGAATCTGGCACGATAACTCGTGTAAGAATCAGCGCTGCAAAACAGAATCCCATTGAGTCCAATGGGTTCCGTTTTAACGCGTGTAACCCATTGAAATCAATGGGAGGCCTTTTAACCCATTGCCTTCAATGTGTTACGCGCGTTAAATGGAATCCATTGAACTCAATGGGATTCTGTTTTGCAGCGCTGATTCTAACGCGAGTTATAGTGCAGAATCAGTGCCGCGTTACTCCATGTGAATGCCCCCTTAATAAGGTTATGGGAACTATTATATATATATATATATATATATATATATATATAAGAGGGGCTATTTATAAGGAGGAACTATTAATAATAAGGTCAGCTGGGGAATTATGGTTCATATGGAGGGATTATTATTATTAATGAAGCTGATGAAATTATTATTTATAAGGGGGGCTATTTGTAAGAAGGATCTATTACTTATAATGGGAAGCTATTCCTGATAGAGGAGGGGGTATTATTTATAAAGACAAACTATTATTTCTAAGGGGGAACTATTATTCATAATCGGGGACTATTATTTATAAGGGGGAGCTATAATAACTCATAAGGTGATACCAAAGGTGGTGATTTCTATTGCATATGGGCAAAATGGGTTTTATTAATATACTATTTAAAAAGGAGTTTTCTAGCCGCAAACTGATTTTTGATACTGATGACCTGTCCACAGGACAGGACCTCAGTATGTGATCTGTCGGGTCTTTCTGTTCTAGCGGCCTCCATGTGCTGACAGCTTATAGTGGACAGGATGCAGCACTGCTACTATTCAAGTAATAGGAGTGGCACAGCAGCGCCATCCTCTGTAAAGTGGTGTTTCTGGGTTTTTCAGCACCGCTCCTATTACTTGAATAGTAGCGTTGAGGCATCCTGTCCACAAGCAGCATCTGGCACCAGGAGGCTGCTAGTACAGCTGATCTGTGTGGGGTTCGGGTGTCGAACCCTGTCAGATTATATACTGACATTCTGATGAGCCGTTCTGTAGATAGATTATATACTGACATGCCGATGAGTTGTCCTGTAGATAGGTTATCAGTATAAAAGAATCAATTTGGGGCAAGAAAACCCTTTAGTTGATGTGATGTTTATTAGGTTAGAAGTCTGTGTAGTGCTTGGCTATTGTCTTTGATTCACTATGCAATGTAGTGGAGGTTGTCACAGTGTGGAGGTCGTGTACTATCTGGTCCCTGTATAGAGGTGTTGTTGGTCTATACATGATGTGTATTGTTTGGTAATTGTCTGTATAGTGGTAATAATTCTCCCCAGTATAGCGGTACATATATAGCAGTTTCTATATATATCTTTACAATTTTTTTTGTATTCCTGATCTTTTGAGACTATATCAATGCCGCTGGAAGTGCAGCGGCTACTGAAATGACTGAATGAAATGACTGAATATGATGGTGTTGGTATGTCAGGATATGAGGGCCCCTCTTTTAGTTTTTCCCAGGGCCCCACTTTGTCTAAAACCGGCCCTGGGGCCCGGTTTTGGCCCGCCACCGTGTGCCGGCGCCCGGGCGCCCGCAGCAGTCATTGTGCCCAGTGAGCAGCGCCGAGCTCCAGCTCCTCGCACAGGCGCAGTACTACTCGTATTGAAGCCGGCGAGCGGGTAGTACTGCACCCATGCGAGGAGCTGGAGCTCGGCGCTGCTCACTGGGCACAATGACTGCTGCAGGCGCCAGGGGACATCATTTATAGGTACAGGGGGCAATGTCGCAAAATAAAGTAGTTTTAAAATGGTGTGTGTGTGTGTGTGGGGGGGGGCCCAGACACTTAGACTGTATGGGACCCCAAAATTCCTGATGGCGGCCCTGGGGAGAGCCAACTCCCCGCAGCATATGCACAGCGGGCATCTCTCAACTCATCCTACAGCAGGGACAGTGGATACCACCTACAGTATCACAGCAGAGGCAGCAGCCGGCTTTCCTGTGCACACAGAACATCACGCACAGTGTTGTGCTGCAATGGTTTTTGGGTGATGCCTTATTTTCGGGGGTGCCTTATAGTAGGCAATTAAACAGAAACCTCCCCCATGCCTTATTTTCTGGGGATGACCTATTTTCGGGGAAACATGGTAGATCAGATTGCGCACACATTACGCGTCTGAAACGGGAGAGTAAAGACCCGCAGATGTATGGATAAGAAATCTGAAAATGCACAAGAGAGGCTGCAGACTGCGCAATATACTGCAATATGTATGTCACAGGCAGTGTGTAAATCCAGCTTACTACAGAGATGACTTGTCGATTGCAGCCTTTCATTATCTATAGGAAACTGTCTGGAGCAATGGACTAAGTATCAGTAGGGGTGTCAGTGGTCACAGATGGGACCAGGCCCAGAAGCATGGGCGACTTCCAAATTACCATTAACAAACTAGGGCTGGATAAACTTCATGAATTTCCTTCCTGATTTTGCATTTGAAATTAATAACCCCTATCCTCTGGTGCACGAGAAGAGTTATGATACACAGCCTTCTACTGTCAGAAA